>NC_040031.1:19962866-20262866 GCF_000972845.2 Larimichthys crocea | reverse complement strand
AAATTTTATAACTAATTTAAAACTAACTAATTTAAAATTTAGAGTGGGGGTGGGGTGAAGCAAATCAAAGCAGATGCTTAGGTTTTTATTAATTCATTTAATAGCAGCAGGATTACAGATATAAACAGAAGAGTATACAAATGTCCAGACCAAGGCAAAATACATGTTAATAATAGTTCAGATGTATGATAACACACTGGGGTTGACCTTTATCCCGACTGCAGGGTCTTAAGGCTAGATACTAAAGCTCAAGCTACACAGAACGAATACAACAAAACTGTTGGAGAATGTGAAATAGAAAGCGAACTAGGAAAAGTGAGCAAACTGATTACACACAAGATACAGCTCACACTATTGGCAATTAACAGTTAATTTATCATGGTTGCTCCTTTTTGATCAAGTATTTCACAGCAACAATAGTAATGTTGACAAGCACATCAACACAAGAAAGCTCTCCATAAAACAGTCTCCACTGTCTCGTCCCTTTTACCTCACACGTACAAATCTCATGAGGCATGAAAAACAAACAAAAAAACATTTTCAACAGAAAATAAAAGTTGACAATTCACTGGTGAAGCTGCACAATATTATGTTGAGAGTACTCGCGCTGATATCTTGCAATGGATTTTTCAAAGAGAAAGTGTTTAAAAATATATATATCAGTATGGGCTATGGTTATGTTTGTGTTAAGAAATAAAAATTCTATTACTGAGAAGTGTCTTGATGTTAAAACAGTCCTAGAGAATAAAAAGGACATGGAGCCAAATAGCAGTGACACAAAAGGGACACTAGTAAACACAGCAGAGTAACAGTTAAGTTATCAAGGCACACAAAGTTCTGTTGAAAGCATCACAATTGAAATTCAAGATACCCCTGCAGTATATTTCACATTTAAATATACATGGATATTCATTTACATGACTGAAGGACAAAACTGATAGTGTGCTATCTTCACCACCATTAGACTCATGTTTCACGTTTTTATTTTTATTTTCTTCAGGTGGAAGTGGCTATTCGAAGAGTCAGACTGAGCATCCTGGATTGCTCAAAATGAAAATGACTGGACGCGCTTACATGAAATTAGACCACAATCCAAGACAAAAAAAAAACAACCACCAAAAAACAATCTGACAAATGTACAGTGATACAAATGACATTTGGTGCCACCCCCACCCATCCCCCGCTGCCTCAAAATATATGTTCTCTAAAACTGTAATTGGTCCGATGTTAGATGTAGAGCAGGCTCTATGTCCACACCATGAGGTAAAACTTACATTCATGAAACTGAAGTCACAGGTTGGCTTTCTGTGTTGGTATGGCTTTAAGAAGCATTACTGTTCCGCGCTTTGTCCGCAAACATCATGTGCTCTTAAACTCCCCTACCCAAGAAGAGGAATGGAATGCTTGGAAACATCACTACTGCGCTCTAACCTGACCTACAGTTAATGGATGAGTCAAAGTGCCATTTGAGATGCATGACATTAAAACAAAAAACACACAAACAAGAAACCTAGCCTATGTATTATGTTATACAGGTTGGGTAAAAATCAACGTTAAAACAGTAGAATTAAGTTCCAACATATGTGTTTGATGTCCACTTAGTTACATTGCTAATTTCAGTCATACGCGTCACAATAAACCTGCGCTTCATGCCAGGATAAAACATACCAGCAATGATATTCTGTGCTATGAGCATAAACCAAAAAAAAGTTTTTAGTTTTTACAAAAATACTCTACATTTTGATACATGGATACAAAATTCTAAAAAAGATAAGTTACTTTAAAATGGATCACTAACAGCCGCAGGACAAAATAGTATGACTATGAAAATGTAAACAAATGCATATGTGAGCAATGCTATTCTAACATTTGAATTATTTTCAAAAATTTGGCTTTTTTTATAACGCCAAATTGGCTACTGTTGTAGATATGGAAAGAACAGCAGTGTTATTTTGCATCAAAAAATAGAGTAATGTAATGAGAAATGTATCAAATTGGTGGAAATGTTAATCAGAGTTTAACTGATCCATGAAACAAAGTACCTCTACATATCTTTTATATATATCTTGTACTTGAACAAAACATACTGAATTGCTGTCATGTAAGAGCTGCATAAGTTAAATGAGTAAGTAGAAATGAGTAAACATTATAAGGACGTTCGCAAAGGACAAGGATGAGACAAGATGACGACGATTCACAACAGGAGCTTTGGTATGCCCGGGTGCACTCCAGTCTGACCCCACAACAACAGCCAGCTCTCTAGACTCCGCTTCAAAACTAACAGATAATGTCAGTGCTATTGATATAAGTATAAACTGTTATGTACTAACATCACATCAGAAGTGCCCATCACTCCTGTACATAGCACCATAGAGAAAATCAAAATGGCGGCCTCTATGTAACAGAGATTTCATTTACCAGTGAGCCCCCTGTTCACAACACAAGGGACGGGTACTGGATGCCAACTTCACATGGCGCCAGCCTGCACACGGTACCAACACTGAGACAAAAACTTAAATATTCAACACAACACAAGGTAAAACAGTCTCGAGTGACAGACTGAACAGTAAATAGTACAAATAGCAATATGATGAAAATCCTTCATTTAAATGCACAAATGAAATGAATCAGTATTTTAGGTGTTTTGTCAGTGTGTAAAACACAAAGGCCTACTTACCACTCCGACACTGAAATATGCCAATGCTTTTGTGGGAATGGCTGTTTTTTTTTTTTGTCGTTTTTTTTTTTGGACAGACTTGACTGGACCACTGAGACTGAATACAAAGAGGAATTCAACAGTGAGCAGACATTCTATACAAAGTTGTCCTAGACCTCAAAAAATATTCAGACATGACAAAATGTAAAAATGCTTGGTTAAGATGTATTTACCTTTACAAAGACAACTGCTTTACGTTTTTTTCTCTTATTTGTTTTTTTTTAACTGGACGTTTTCTGAGTACAAATTCAGCTGGGTCAGTAGAGAGCTGTGGACGGATATAAGGATTAGCTAGAGGTTATAAAGTGCTTGAGATAAAATGTTTATAAAACCACACAACACTCCATTTTCACTAGTGGAAATTTTTTTTTCTATCCACATTAAATTGGTAAAGGTCACCAACTTCAAAACAAAACAAAAAAAGATACACACTACATAGTTGAATGCTTCTTAAAATTTCACCAAGAAAGCTTCTGCAAACCCAGTGATGAGGCCTGAAGGTATGAAAACACTGCCAAGGTGCCAAACGAAAGGCCAAGTCACATTATTCGCCAGGTTGAATCTCATTTGCGAGTGTTTAATAGTCCCTTCTCTTTCTGCACACGGGGGAGTCCCCTGCAATACCAAAAACGTATCAATACCAATTTTTTGTTGTTGATATCAATATTTAGCTTTTCTCCTTCTGATAGTCTGCTCAGATGCAGATTCCAGCCATGCCAGCAAACATGATGGAGGCAAAACATTCTACAAATGTACTTACTTTAATAGTCTTTACTCTTAGAGTAGATTTTAGTCAAACTGTTGACATATGCAAAAACATGGTTTAATTAATTGCAAATCATCATCCATGGAAGAATAAGTTTAAACCGAGTGGCTGAGACATTATTTCATCCCTGTTTTTATGCCAGATAATCCCCCCCTCCCCCCTCTTCATTTTTGCTGTCACTCCACATGACGAACAGACAAAAAAAATCTCACAGACTCGTCTGTCTTTCAAAATGCAGCGAAGGCTCAGAGTTTACACACTCACGAAATGAGATTCAGCCCATATCTGACACTTATGTGCAATCTGTTATTCACTCCATGGCTGGATAATTATCTCCACTGTCTGCTCTTACAGACTCATCTCTGTCACATTACTATTCCCCCTGTCACTGACATTCTTTATCCCTTTCCAGTTTTTCCACCATCATCTCATAGGCTCACATTTTTAAAAAAACAACAAACAAAACACTGCAATTCTGAGACGGATGGGTAAAGCAGTTATTACAGGCCTCACTGATCCTGCAAGAGGGGTAATAACAATGGCGGATTCATCAATTCCAGGACAATGGATGCATGATGGCTATGATTAATTCTAAGTATTCCATAAAAACGAGGAGTTACATGAGCTCATAATTTGGGATTTAGGTAAAAGGGACATTTTATTCTTAAATATTTAAAATTTTCTTAGTTTTCTGGAATTGGCACACAACACCACGCGCCGCCATTGTGTTTGTTGGTGTAAGGATGTATAACTTTCAGCTACATATCACACTCTCCTTAGTGCTCACATGGTCCAAACCTTTATCACTGCTTTTGTAGGCTTTCCAGTAGGTCCTCGATTTTATCCATGTTGGACGATGCAGATATTGATGCCTGCAACTGATTCTGTAAGCTGCTCTGTATCTGTGTCTGTAGATTGGTCTGCATTGGAGTTGGCAGGCTTGTTTCTATGGTTGCCTGTAAACTGGACTGCAGAGCCGTTTGCGTGTTTGTCTGCATTGCATTCTGTAGGCTGGTCTGCATGGCGTTCTCTAAGCTGGACTGCATTTGCGCCTGAAGGGTGTTCTGTAAGCTGCTGTGCATGGTGGCCGGCATCGAGGGGGCAGCTTGAGCCATGGGCTGGTCCAATAAAGGCTGCATGTGACTGGGGTTCTGGCTCTGGCTCTGAGCTGGCAGGGTGGGTCCGGAGGAATTCAGCAGCTGGGGTGAATCTGGGAGGACGAGAAAATGGAAACAATAATCAAACAGCAGGTAATGGCTTTGGCGGTGGCATTGGAGCAACTCAGGAAGTATTTGGACGTAAAAATATTCACCACAGACCAAAATCGTCATCTTACCATTCTGGATGCCAAACACAAACAAGTTGGTCTGTCCTTGTGGAGCCACATTCCCACCCACAGTTGTCTGGAAAAGCTGCTCTGGGGGCTGCTGGCCAGGATTGGCTACCACACCCACACCACCCTGTACCACAAAGATGGTTGTGCCAGGGGCTGGAGCCTGGTTGTTCAGCTCCTGTGAGCCAATAGTGCTCTGTAGGCCGGATAGAGATGCCTGTGGCAAGAAGAGCTCCACGGGTTGACTGCTCGGGAGGCTGCTGGAACTTGGGCCCACTTGCATTGGCTGCTGTTCCTGGAACAGGCTCTGCTGTTGGTTCTCAGTGGATGTCGAGTTGCTCCCTGTGGAGCTCTGGTCTTGAAACGACATGGGCTCTGCTGGGTCTGGCTGTGGGATTCCAACGCTAATGCTCCCCATGGGGGAAGGGCCTTGGGTCTGGGTGCTAAAGAGAAGAGTTGGGGGAATAGCCTGTGGATTTAGATCTGTGGTGCAGAGGAGCAGACCTGTCTGCTGGGGTTGGGAAAGCTGGCTCTGGGGAACAGAGTTAGCCTGTGAGTGATTTGAGATACTTTGGAACAAGGAGCTTTGTGGGCCCATTGGAAGTTGTGGTGGCTGTTGTTGGTTCTGCTGTGGGGACTGCTGCTGCTCCATGGGGGTGCTCTGTTGTTGCATTTGGGAAAGCTGAGCTTGGGATTGGTTCTGAAACATTGCAACAGACTGAGGCTGGTTGGATGTCTCCATAGAGGAAATGAATGCCAGCTGCTGCTGTTGCTGTTGTTGGGGCTGAGCGTTTGGGGACAGGTATAAGGTCGACCCTGGTGATTGCTGCTCTGAGTTGAGACTGCCACTAGCCAGAACAGTAAGTGTATTCTGGAGCAGGGTAGCCTGGACCTGCTGCTGGGAGCTTTGTGTTTCAGCCAAGGGCCTTGGCGATTGGAAGAGCTGTTGTGGGGGAGATGTGTGTGATGGAGGCTGTGTTGGGAAGCTGGTCTGAATGGTGAGCAGATCTCCACCCTGTTGAAGAAGAGACACTGGCTGCTGTACTTGGGGGGACGGGTGGATCTGGGGCTGGAGCAACTCTGCTTGAAGTTGCTGCTGTAAATTCTCCAGGACCTGTTGCTCTTGCAGTTGTTGTTGCTGTTGTAAGTTGCTCAACGCTTGATTTTGCTGCTGTTGCTGCTGCTGTTGTAGCTGATGTTGTTGTAAATTGGTAAGCATTTGATTTTGTTGTTGCTGGTCCTGAAGTTGGATGTTGTTAAGGACTTGCTGTTGCTGATTTTGTTGCAACTGTTGTTGCTGTTGGATATTCTCCATGATTTGCTGCTGCTGTTGCTGCTGCAGTTGCTGTTGGTCTTGTGGCTGCAATATAAGTTGCTGTTGGATCTGTATAGTGCTGAGAACTTGCTGCTGTTGTTGCTGTAAGTGCTGCTGCTGTTGATGCTGCAGGTTACCAAGGATTTGCTGTTGCTGCTGCAGTTGTTGATGCTGTTGAAACTGTTGCTGTATTTGTTGTTGCTGCTGCTGCTGTTGTTGTATCTGTTGTTGTTGCTGTTGTATCTGCTGTTGCTGTTGTATCTGTAGTTGTTGCTGTGTTGACAGTGAATTATCTGTGGTTCCCAGTCTAAGGCTGTTCATGTTCTCCTGAACGTGCTGCTGAAGGGACTCAGCAGATGGAGTAGGGCTGTACAGCACAGAGTTCAGCTGCTGCTGGGCTACAGCTGCCTCCAACACCTGCTGGAACGCAGTGTTACCTTCAGCCTGTAGCTCCCTTACTGCCCTCTCCAGCTGGGCCACCCCTTCCTGTGGGAACAGGGGAACTTGGGACTGTTGTGGCTGGGGCTGAGAGGGAGTTGGTATCTGGGGAATGGCCACAACTACGACCCCTCCACTGTTATTCGTACTCTCAGGAGGCAAGTTGTCCTGGGGGTCTCTGAGGAATTGTTGAGGGACTTCAGGTGTCACAGGGGGGATTGTTGTATCTCCTGGCACTGGGAAGGAGGTTGTGGGGGAAATGTCTTGTTTTTGTATGGCGCTGAGAGACTCTAGGCTAGGGAAGACAGGGGGCACCTGGGGAAGCTCCACGTCTTCAGGTTGTAGGGGCATTGGACTTTGAAAGGACTCTCCACCTGGATGAGGACTAGAATTGAGCTCCAGGGTCTGCTGCACTGAGACGAGAGGGTCAGAGGAGGGCTAAGGAAAGAGAAAAAACAAAAATGTTGCCAACTGCAGTTCTGAAGTAGATATTTTGATTCCTCTTCCTTGAGAATGTTTGTTGACTCACCTTAAAGACATCTGTGGCCGGTGGATTGCTAGACACTTCCATTGGTGTGTCTTCTTGCCGCTTGGAAGGCTGACTAGAGCAGTCTGTTCGTTCAGAAGATAAAGATTTGATCTGGCCATCAAATATACATGTCTTGACCAGGGAGGGTCCCTCTGTTTTTACTGTCCGGACATTTGAGTTATCAGCTGAGGGAGAGATCAAAACCACAGGATAGCTTTGATTGCGGAAGACTAAGCACCTTTCTGAAGTCAAAGGTCAATCATTACAACCAATATTAACTACAACTAAAAACTTGACAACTAATATTAACCAATTATTAACCAAAAATAGTGTATTATGATTTAAATTTCTCTGATGAGTCATTGATGAATTCTGGCTTTTCAGCGATACTGAAACGTTTCATTTTAATGCATCTGCTTAACAGTAACAAAAGTCATGATGTTGATCTATACAGCCAATGCAGGTAGCATTTTTCCTCATATAATATGGTCACAGTATCCTAAAGATATAATCATAAATCCCTCGCTAGTAAACCTCTTATAAAACTGCCTACACAAGGCCAAGTGACTGTACCTGAGTCTGGAGTGTATGTGAAGGTCTGGGCATCATGTGATCTACCAGCATTGGTCATCACAAAGATTCCCACAGAAACCGGAGAAGTGATTGACTGGTTGTGGAACGGGGGAACTGTCACTATCAAATGGTTCTGGAAAACAGATCCAAATCGGCAAAATCAGGAAGAGTCTGGTCAATGAAAGCAGGCAGGTTTGACACAGCAGTTTATAATATTCAAGAGGAAACGTGATATACTGTACATATCATTCTTTGGCATTTACCTGATGGAAAAGGTCCATGTCTATCTTTGCCTCAGCTTGCCAGGAATTATCATCTACAAATAAAACAAATTTATTTTACATGCAGAAACCCAAATGCACATGATTTACACCGAGATACAACTAATGTGACAACAAGCTGACTATAGTACCTGCATTGTTTTCCTGAAAAATAACTTTGGTTCCTTTGAGGAAGTTCTTTCCAATGATAAAAACTTCCTCTCCTCCTCTCACTGAGCAGCTGTGAAGACTCTTCTTCAGGATCTCTGGCACTCCTGCTGGTTGGGCTGGAGAACGACAGAAGAGTCAAAGAATCAAAACTCACATGACATCTAGGATGTTTGCCAAAGGGCATGCTGACGATTGAAACAAAAAAAACAAAACAGAAAGTTCTGGTCTGATGAGACCAAAACAGAACTCTATGGTCATCATCATAAATGCCATGTTTGAGGAAAGCCAAACACCACAAATCACTGGAAACCATTCCCCCAACATTTAGCCTCATTATGGTAGTGACTGTTTGTAGCTTTAGACTCATGCTGACTGTTAATGGTGTGCATGAACTACTCACTACAGAGGATGGGTGATGAGGGGACCTGTAGAGTAAGGACTGATCCATCAGGTTGGGGGATGCCGACTCTGAAGGCCAACCTGGCACGTGTGCTCTTTTTCTTGGACCCCGCGACACCAATACGGGCCTCCACATCTGCATTACGCAGTTTGAGAATTCCTACACAGTCCACCCTGAAGAAACAACACAAGATAGGGAGAACATGTCAAGCATGCTAAGTACATTTTAAACATCAAGACCGTGTAAGCATTAACTGATTATCCACAGTAAATAATCCCTTACGCAAGTGTCATGTCGCTGCTGGGCTCCAGAGGGATCTCAATAACAACTGTGCCCTCTATTTCCACCTCCTTGCAGGCAGTAGTGTTGCGCCCAGTCACTCTGCATGCCTGGTAGAAACCGTGAGGCTTCACTCTGCCTGCATCATTTGCTACAAACACCTGAAGCACAACAGGTTCACTCACACCTTCCAACTGGGGACAAAAAAAGAAAATAGTGTGTAAACAACTTGAACTTGAATAATAAAAAAACATAATAAAATATTAAAATAAAGGCCAAAGCACAGCAGTCATCCAGTTATTGGGAAATGCATATAAAATGAAGCTTTCTTACTGAAGTATCCATGTTAAGAAACAAAAACATGTTCTGTGTAAAGGCTTGCCGGGGTTGGCAGAAACTAATCTATTTTCTTCCTGTGTGGTTCTTACAAAAATATACAAAGGAAATGCACTGCAGAGAGGAAATGTTCAATTACATCACAGAAGAAGCACGAGTTTATTCAAAAAGAAACATTCATCATAAAATACATGTAAACTAGTTCAGAGTTGTTTCATTGCGTACTTCATACGTTAAACAGAGTAAAACCTGAAAGCTACTCCACACAGTTTTATCTGCTGCCTGCTAAGCAGCCCCAGTGGATCAGTTCAGGGTTAAGCGCCTTATTAATGAATGAAGGGCAGGCGCTGCTCTTTCACTTCCCAGCCCAGATTTATCATTAACAGGTACAGATGGTCAAGTTTTAATTACTTAACACCTGGAAATTGAAGTTGACATTTGTCAAAAGATGATATACTGTGTACAATATTGCAGGTCACGCTATTTTAAAATAAAGCTTTTGAAGTAGCTCAAAACAAACTAGTGCTCATGGGTATAAATTATTAAGTGAATGCTTCTGATGGGTCTGAATTGGCACAAACATTCTCTACCAGCACATCACGCTCCATGTCCTGTGTATTTTTGGCCTTATTCAGTCAATTCTAACTTTGGTGCTCTTGTTTTTTCCTGTGTCAAGAAGCAGAGGGTGGATTTCTTTTACAAACCTTGACAGTGGGGAATCCCTGCTGTGTGCGGTCTTTGACAGAACCTCTGCTGCCCTCTGTCAGATAGCGGGCTCTGTGCTGAGTCTCTGGCTGCACCAGGATCTTTAACTCCTTCCCATCACTTCTCTGGGGGAACTGAGTACACAGAGACCCACCCTTCACAGCAGTCCCTGATTCAAGAGAGCTGCAGAACAAAAATCACATGACGATATTAATATGATTTTCAGAAATTCAATTACCCCAGGCAAAAATAAATTAAATGACCTTTAGTGTATTCCTACAGAGGGACAGAGAGAGAGAGTTCTCTGTGTTAAATTGCTGACTGAATATGCATTGGAGCAGGGTCACCCCACCTGGCTATGGGACTGGTCTTGTCTGTGCCCAGCTGGGACAGGACAAAGTGAGGAGCCTTGGCGCTGTCAGCATCAAACACGTCCATGCTGTCCTCTGGAGGAGCAGGCTTTGGGCCAGGCCGCTGGCGAGGGGTGCGTTTTCGAGACTTGCGTGGCACCTCAGTGTTGTCATTGTAGGATATAGAGCTGATCAGGCTGAAGTTGGAGACGGAGTCGTCAGCCCACATGCTGCTGCTATGCTCTGAGTCTGGACCTGGTGGACCAGACACAGTTGGCTCCTCTTGGCAAGACATCTGGCTGTCATCAAATAGGTCCTCAGGTGGCGGGGATATGCTCAACACAGGCCTTCGTTTTGATGGAGTGTTCTGAGGCTGCTGGACTCCTAGCCCTGACAATACTCCTGACCCTATGTCTCCTGTTGCAGTGTTTGCTCCGCTGTTGCCTCTGCTGGGGGCAGATACAGCACCCTCCATACTTTGCATCTCTGAAGCTCCAGCTCCGTCCCCTCCAGTGGAGTGGACATGCTGGGGAACCTTGAGATGGTCTGAGGATGAGGTAGAGGAGCCAGTGGCCTGGGCTCCCATAGCCAGAGAGGAAGAGGCAGAGGGGCTGGAGGTGGAGGAGGTGGCATCTGTAGTAGTATATAGAGATAAATGTTAGTACAGATGTTCAGTACAGAGCAGGCTAGCAGTCCCATTCAAGCAGCTGAATTTGTGCATGATTTGTATTGATTTCCCCTCTTCCCAACTCTAATTTCAACAGACTATTGTGGGTTATATGCTCTCACTGTGCATGCGAGAGCTGTCAAGCATTGATCAAATATTCTGAAGTTAAAGTTGAGAAGGGTACTTATAGGTCCCACAATGTTCTGATTCCTACAAAACCTTTCTCAGTTCAAATCAATGTGACAAAACTGACATGCTTTGTTTACAAAAACAAAAGCAAGCTACAAATCGTTACATACACATTGCCAGAAAGAAACATGACAAAATCTGGTCAAACTTTCTTGTACAGCCAAATTTGCAAGCTGGTAATGTGGCGCCAAATTGAAATTTGCCAGGGTTACGGTACAGTTTGTGCAATGTGCATTCAGTAGTAAACAGTAGTTTGCGCATGCCAATTGGAAGATTTGGTTGGGACTGAGCGTAGCCATGGAGACAGAATAAACAAGCCTCTGACCTATGGAGCAGTGAACTGCAGACCATTTTATATGCAGACACTCCCTGCCTCAGAGGGAACTTCCTGCAATAAAAACGAGACAGCCAATGAGCAACAAGAGAGCTGATCATTCAAGATTCAACTTCTGTCAATCAGTAAATTGGATGAGTTAATACACTTAAGGAAGGAGTAACTTTTGAAGTTGATCATTTATAGACACTTTGAAGCATGTGTATTTGGTTAATGATGATCTGAAGGACATTGAAAGTAGTCATGCTTTTGATCAGCACTGCTTAAGGCCAGCTGGTTCAGACAGGATAGTTAAAAAAAAAAAAAGGTAGCGTTAACAAAAGCGCTCTCTCCAACATGACTGTTGACCAGTTAGTTTGCTGTCTAGATGAAACTCAGGGCTAGAATCCTTCACAGTTATAGCTGATGTCAGCCGCCCTGAACCATGATCCAAGATCAGACCATATTTGTTTGGTTTGCTAAATGATATATATAGACATATATATATATATATTTTAAAAAAAAACAGTCTAACAAAAATTGTTGGGGGCAACTTCACAGTTTCAAAAAGAGACAGAACCTTCATAATTACTGGAAATGTCAGCTGCTTTGAAACATGGGAGTAGATCAATCATTTAGCTGATCAGATGACCTATTGTCATACGAGTGTGTAAAAGGTCACATGGGATGAAAAATGTGCACGTGCTGTTTCTGCTTTAGGCGCTTGTTAAGAACAAAACCTAAGTCTACTGACACCTTCAGAGAGAAAGTGTTAATCAGGACACAGACACTAGAACACAATGAAGTGTCATAAAGGCATGAAGAATGTGTGAAATGACAGCTTAAGCCAAAGGACAGGATCTGGATCAGCAGTACTGAGTATGCCACATGATGTTTTGCCCTAAACCGCCTTAAATATCAAGTAGAAAAAAAGCATTAAGCACAAGCATCACGGGGAAAAGAGCTGCTGAAACAAATGAGTGAAGTGAACAAAGAACAAGCCATGTTAGCATGCTGTTAATGCAAACTCATTGCTTGGAAGTTGGGGTTATTCAGGGTAAAGTTTTCCAGGACAAGACGGGTAACTTTGGTTATAAAGAAGCCTTAAATGGTGTAGGTTAGAAGCTACATTCAGTAGCATTTTTTAATTTTATATATTGTGTAATTATTAGGTGAAGGGGTGAAGGCACTTAATGCAGTCGCTGTGTGGGTGAATGTCAAAGCCCAACACAGAGAGTCATGGTAAGCAATGCCTCTTCCCATGATGGTGGAATCCCAAGAGAAGATGTTTGTCACACAAACAACCTAAAAGTATCTAACAGGTTCACCCAGCACAGCCGGGCCTAACCGACACAGTGGTTTCTTTATTACAGCACGCTAATGGAAAAATTGACAGTCCCCGAAGTTTAAACAGAGCTACAGTCCAACTACGGAAAATCAGCTCCGACGCCTCAATTGGTTCCACCACAGCTTCGTGGAACCAGTGAAACCTGTGATATACCCAAGAGAAATCTAATATGACTGCGCCTGGCTATGCCAGCAGTATTAAAATACCTTAGCTGAAATATAAATGCTATACTAGCCCATATAATCTCAAACAGGCATAAATATTGATTGTCTCACAAACTGGTGAAAGGGTGAAGTTGCCCCCAGACACTGATACAAGGCCATATTAGTTTCTTTACCCCTGCTGTCTTGGGGGAATAGTTTGGCAAGGAGGAAACTGATCCCAGATCATGGTTTTCATGGACTTGAGCAGGTAGCTCACCTGAGGCCAACGCTGCAGAGGGGGGAGGTCCCGCCTCTCCCCCACTCTTCTGGCTCATGGTGGCTGGGTCTGTCTGGGTGGACGACGGCTGGAGCTGGAGCTCTTTGGGGAGGAGGTCATATACCGACTCTGTCATAAGGGATGAGCAGGAAGAGATAAATTAGGTTCTGAAAAACACAAATCAGATTAGATCAGATATATCGTTTATTACACAACCATGGAAATTTTTCAGTCCGAAATGGGAACCCAATGAATTATCGACATTGATGGTAGAATGACTCACTTCTGCTTTTTCTGCCAGTTAAGTTGAGACGCATACTTTATTATGTACTTAACCTCCCATACTGAACATATTCTCAAGAGTTTCAAGTGTTTTACAGATCTAAAGATGCAGCACTTCTAAAGACAACTGTCTCCAAGAATGTTTAAACTAAAGTGAACTAAATATAGAAATCTGCAACTTAATTTTTTAAAACACTTATTTCTCCACAAAATGTACCAGTGTCAGCGTTCATCTCTTGTGTAATCCACATGGCAATAGGCAATAACCAAACTGGAATCTTGGACTGAAAGGACTGAAAGCAAACCTTGGTCCCATGACCAAATATTTTTCCACATAGCAATAGACTGTGCAGTCAACACTAACACAACATGGGCTATCTTATGATAAACTAAATTAGCTTCCAACGGGGTTTAGCGTAATAAGACCCCATGAGACATATCTTGATATGGGATATTATGGTAATTCCTAGAAGAGTATAACCAACCACTGTAGGCACACTGGTGTAAACCACATTTGGTGGCAGATCAACACACGATTAAGTAGTCTAGTTGCTAAGGAACAGCGATCCATCAACACCCGGACATTGATATTTCAGCTGTGCACTGGCGGCTCACAGTGTGTGTAGTAGTCATCTGATACTCAGTTATGACTTAGCACCAGCAGAATGGTGAAACTGACAAGACACATGATCTTGCACTTCTGTGACGTCAGTGATGGTGTTGAGGGAGCGACAACACAAAGTCACCACAGTTCACACAAAGAACTAACACACTGCTCTGGTTCATACACAGACAAAACCTAAGAAGGGGCCAAATCTATGGTGCATCGCTGAGCAAATCTGCCTTTAAGGGATAGTTCTTTCAAAAAAATACAATAAAGCTTGTTTATCCATCCAGAGGATTTGGAGATATCGCCTGCACAAACCCTGTTACAGCAGAGCTGAGTGGCATTAGGTTTGTGGTGCTCCAAGTGCCAAAAAAAGAAATTACATTTATCACGAGAACTGTTACTTTCCAAATATGAAGAGTTCACAGATTCTGTCCTGAAAGTATTCACAATGAAGACTATTGTTAGTCACCATTCAGAGAAAATAATCCCTTTAAAGCAGACAAACCATAAAAGTGTATTTACTCAACTTTAAAATAGAATCCTAAACAAAAAAATCTCTGTAAAGCTTGGACAATGGCCCATGTAATAAACTTTAACATGGTCTTGAGGCAAATGGCAAAGTGTGCACGATCCCCACTATAACCCTCCATCTGTGTTTGTTGTGCTTTGTTCATGGTGCGAAGAGAGAAAGTCTTTGTGCATGGTAGTATTACAGATTGACTGGTTACCCGACATGACCTCAGTCTTCACTATGACCCCTTTCACACAGGAGATGTGTGTATGATGAGCGTGGTGGATACTGAATGTGTGTTCAACCCCGGCTGATTCAACAGAGAGTATTCACATATGAACGAAAGTCATCACCATTCATAGACCGCATCTGCGGCAGCACTGCGTTACATATCAAAGATAACAGAAATATTTGTTTATCAGCCCAGGTTTGGAGGGTCACGAGGTTGGATGAGTCAACACTGCATTAAACATTGTCACTGTGTTGTTCTGAATGGGGTATAAGTAGAACTGCCTGGATTTTCTGCTTGCACACGTTTCCCAGCTGCTCTTCATTTTGTAAAAAATAAAACAAAGTAAAATCACAGCAGAACAGACGAACCTCAACTGTTCACCACCTCAAAATATATAATCCACAAGAACTGATCATTCAGAAACGGTGCTCTGGTCCTCTGGTAAAGTGGTCCATGTGAGCCAAGAATGTAAAACAGATGATTGTTTTTACATTTACAGATATGGGTAAGTGCTTGTTCAGACATGCAAACTATAAATTAATCCATTTGAGACAGGGATTTTTAATCAGGAGAGCAGTAATGTAGCAAAGGTCTTATATATCAAATTGGATAAAAACTAAATTCAGAGATTTACACTGTTAAAATACTGAGCTAAAACTTCCTACTTCATTATAAGCAATAACACAGAGGACTGTTTGCCTGCCACACATTTACCTATTTGTTGTTATGCACACTGATAAGCTTAGTACAGTTTAATCCAATTATCTTAAACACACAAGACTGATAAGTGCAAGCACAAACTGACTAACAGTCAACGCTGCTCAATAATTCGTGTTATTCGGATATGCCTAGTCTGGATTTATTTCAGTGTTTTGAATTTAATCGTGGGTCAGGCCGCCTGTGGAGTGAACAGCATGCAAAGCGGCGTTTGTATATACAAACTGTGGCGTGGCCTGTGGTGGTGGGGAAATTAAACAATCAACACAGCAGTCAAATCAGAGTGTTTGGTGCGTCATGGGGGTTTGTTCCAAACTAACGTCACATTATGTTTGGGGCTCAAAAAGTGTTGTGCTTTGATACAAAGCTAACATCAACATCAAAATATTAACATTACCAAAGCCCCATCATCAGTTTGTAGACAGAAAAAGGTGCTTCGCCTAGGCGTCCACACAACTGACATCATATAATTTGTGGTTACTAGAGAAATGGCCTTCCTGTGAACGATGTGAACATCTTAATCAACATGTTTGATGGCCAGAGGAGTGCTTGAGAAAGGCTTATTTTACAAGAGAAAATAATCTCGGCTCAGATAAACCTCCGTAGAAAAAAAGATGAACTTCTCACTGTTCCCAAAAGAATACTGGACACTAATAATGTTCAGAGAGTAGATGTCGGTGCTTTTAAAGACAGATCAGATGACGTCTGTATAAGTTTATGTGCACAACTCTACAAGCTTATGCCCAAAAGTAGGCTGAAACACACTATCCAGCCAGGGGGGCGGACTGACTTTAACCTACACTTAGAACAATTAAATTACCTCATCTCATAGCTATGCACTGCTCACATTACACATGCCTTAGAGGTTTTGCCAAATGGCAAGGCCACCAGTCCATTTTTATTCTTTGCAGCTGGCTCGGGGCTGAGATGTGGATGACAGAAGAATAGACAATTCACGAGGGAGATGTTTTTGTTGCAAATATGAAAATATGCAGACCAAGAATGTATCTCTGTGCCCAATAATGGCGGCTTTAATTACACTCTTGAACACATAGCGATATGAGCCAACATACAGACAAAGGAGCTACTCAGTGCACTCGAACCACAAAGAATGACATTTTTTTTGGGGCTATTTACATTATCTCTGTTTACCTTGAAACTGAATTATACTGGCATGGGATAGCTAATGCAGATCAGATGAATAAACCAGATCAGTGGATTAGGCGTAAGATATAAACCAATTACTACCACGTATATATCTTGTTTACGTTTCTAAAACACAAGCTCTGTGGTAGTCATTCTACCATGAAATTAACCACTGTGCTAGCTTATAAAGGAGCAGTGAATAAAGCAGCACAGACAGCACAGACAGACAAAGTTATGAGGAAGGATGCTTTTGAAAGGATTATTTCCTTGAGGGGCGCTTTCATTTCTTCTCTTATGTCTCAGGTGATTGACAGTAAATGGAGCCTAATGGATGCATAAATGAATACTCTGTTCAATCACGATGAAATAACAACAGAACAAAAATAAACTTCAGCTGATGAATTCTAGTCTTCTGCAGGTCGTCCTCAAAATGTACAAAATGTTCTGGAGCTAGAAAATGAGCCCCAGCTTCTCTGAACGGAGGTGGTCCACCAGTATTTTCACCTAGGGCAAAAGGTACCCATCCATGCAGATGGTTTTGGTTTTATTTATCCTGTTTTGTTTAATGTCCATCTCTCAAGTTTCTCTATTGCAATGCAACGAAGGTGAATGAAGTTTCATTTGAGGGCCTCGTAGATTAAAAAAAAAAACTCAAAACACAACAACATCTTTCCAGAAATAAAGTCCACTCTCTCTGCCGAAGAGATTATCCCCAAGAAAACAGTTCAAATCTAGCACTACTATACATTTTATGGTCGGGTTAAATGCACATGCTAAAATGCATGTCCGCACAGGACAATCAGTCACACAAAATGAAAACTAATAACACACACACTGATGTCACGGCTCAAGTTTCTCACACTGATAAGCTGATGTGAGATGTTTTTTTTTTTCCCGCTGGCTGAGACTAAACTGTCGTCTTGGATTTTTTTTAATCATCCAAATGAAAACTCTTGGGACCGAGAGAGGAGGATACAATAATATACTTCATGTGAAGATGAAATAATATCGCATCATCTTTTCCCTCAACGTAATGTGGAAAACACAAACTGCATTTTGAATTTTTTTTTTCCACCCCCGATTCTGTTTTCACGTGGGCCACGTGTAGAAGAGGCTTGTTGTTAATGACGGAGCCGATAAGAGGTAACAAATTACTGTGTTCACATCTTCAACATAATACCAGATAACATATTTCTCTGTGTGTCTGCAGCAGGGCTGTGTGACTGTCAGTAGACTGCACAGGTGGAGGAGAGCTAGATGGAGATTGTCCGCTAGTTAATCGATCATGGATGGCTTCGTACTGATTATAGATCGGCATTTTTTAATAACATTGGTACTTTAGATACGTTTGAATGTTTAATTAACAGAGATCGTATCGTGTCGGAAAAGGCATCGATACGTTTGACAACCCTAATATCAATTATGCCGCAGTGAATGTGGCCATATGACAAAAAAAGTCTTTCTGTAATAAAAACCTGACACCATGAATTAAACCCGAACTGCATCATGAGTTTCACAGCAATAGAGCCTGAATTTGTATCCTATTTATGATTGTGAAGGTGTTTAATCTCCTTTCAATGCATATTTAAAGCACAGAACAATAAAAATATCTGTTATGGGTGACATTTCTGTAAATAATAGAGCTGCACATTTAATCGAGTATTAATCACGATCATGGTTTTGGCTTCCCACACTTCTCCTGCATTACTGACTTACTGTCTTTAGTTGTCCTATAGCTGCAAAGATACATTGTACATTAGCAGAAATGTAGCATTGAAGTGAAAGCAGTGCTAATTTAAAGTTAGTTTAATTAAAGTGTAATAAAAGATGCAATCAATAAATAGTTAGTGTTAGTGATAGTGATAAATAATCATCAAACTAATCGTGATTATCATTTTTCCCATAATCGTACAGTCCTAGTGACTAATGAAGTGAATATATGTTTGACAAGCTTTGATCCCCACATCAGGGATCAGTAGGTCACAACTGAGGTCCCACATTCGCCTAATTTAGAGCCAGAAACATCATGAACTAAATAGTGCAATGTATTCTGATTGACCAACTTGGCCAGCTGACCATCCACTCAGATGTACATGTGGTCTCCCAGTAAATCTTTGATGTGCATGTCTGCCACCTTACTCAACACATCCAATTACTGAGATATAAATAAACGGTCATCATGTGATACAGTGTGACCATATGGCAGGCTCAACTGACCATTTCAGGGTCACAGGGCAATGCCTTCTGCGTGCTCAATAAGCATCCTTTAATGTACATATCCCAGCCAGACAGATGTGTGGACTACAACTAAGAACAGCCCCTAAATGCTAAAAATGCAACGCGTGTCAGGTTACCACTTTAAGATCAGTCCACACCAGCAGACAGACAAAATACAAGGCTTACTCATGAATAAGCAAAAGCTTGCAGTGTTGAGTAGCAGATTCACAGAAGATTCCTTTACACATGAAGCTGATCAACTCGCTAACAGAGATGGAAATTAACCTACAAAGTGTCGCTGAAAGCCAACCCCAGCTAAATGAACAGTGTGTCTGCCACATAATGCAGCAACACACCCCTAATAACAACATAACAGTTGGCTGACACGTGTCCCAGCTGTATTAGAGACAGAATAAAAACTAGCACTGAAGTGGTCCCGGCCTCAGTGACCCCTTTATCCTGACAGAGGGGAGGATACCATGCCCTGAGCTGTGAAGTGCCAATAACTACATTCTTTCTGTGAAACCAGAGAATGTGAGGAGGACAACTCTGGCTCATTTCCATCCAGAAACCAAAACAGAGAGACAAAAACCCAACAAAACAACACACACACATGCACTACACGTCCTCCCTACTGTCGCCTTATATGAGAACGCATGCAAAGCCGCAAACACCTTCTGCAAAAAAACGACGCAGACTTTAGTTAAACCGCTGAACAATGTGGTGGCTGCACGGAGCTAGTTCACTGTAGCCACCGCTAGCCAGCAGACCATCAAACGATGACAAATTGAATCACATCGGTGCGATATCACGTGTCACTGGTTCACGATTTAGACGAGCGACCCAGCGTATCATGGTCTTCCACGCATGTGACACGGACAGCAAACCGAGACAGACACAAAAAAAAAATGCAGCTAACTAACTGAGCTAGCTGCGCTGGCTAACAGCAGAAAAGAAGCTAACTACTTGCTAGCTAGCGGCTTAACGTGAAGCTACTAAGACATCCATTCAGACTGAAGCGGGACAAACACGGGTTAGTGTCTCACAGCGAGCCTTTCACCCAGTTAAAATCTTACCTTTCGAGTATAGAGATTTGGGGGAATTGAGGTCGAGATCCGAGCTAAGGAGGGATATAAAATCAGAGGGCATCGCAGCGCTTCATCGAGGGGAGGGGAAGCGGACACTCTTGAGAAGAAAACGGAGTCGGCTGCTTTTTTTTCTGGCCGGTAAATGTAGCGTTTGTACAAGCGGAATGTTTTAATATACAGAGCAGAACATCGAAACAATCTCAAGGCGGCAAAAAACTAAACTTTCAAATAGCAAAGAAAACCGTTAACGACCACGTCTCACGTTTGTGTGTGTGTGTCTTTGCTGAGAGGAGACAAACACACACACACACACACACACTTGCCTACAGTTGGTCGGCCCACCTCATAGCCCCTCCCCCTTTTCTACTGCCAGCGAGCATGCGCAGTGGAGGCGAGGTGAGATTACAGTAGAGCTCCAGAGTAATGTCATTACAGTAGGTCATTTGTATCTGATGTGTTTTTACACCTTGGGTAGAAGGACATCCATGAGATGGCGCATCAAGCTGAATCAGCTCTCTTTTCAATGTTTCAGAGAGGTCCTGTCCTTTTCTATTCTGTGTGACTGTGAAAATGAAGCCAGGTGCTTCATAACTGTAATTCCTCCAGTGGCCGCTTGAGAAAGGCTGCAAGAAATGACTCCCTAAGCCCCCATGTTAAAATGTCCAACTTCACCGCAGAAATAAACATGTTTACAGCCTGGTTCAGACCGTGGTTTTGGTCTCTATAGATGATTTTCTCATTCATGACAGCTGTGAAGGGGGTGATTCTTTTTTTAACTCACCAGTTCAGATGATATCGAGGCTTAAAGTTACATATAATTAACAGCATTGCCCCTTGACTGACAGGTAAGTGCCGTTACAGATGGCTTATTAGAGCACCCAGGCGTCATTCAGCCTATCTCAAGTCCTCAGATGATCCATGTTTTTGCTGATATCTAGATCAGCTGGGAGGCAGAAGAAGCAGTTTATCCAACATGGCACCTCCATGTTGGATATACTGCTTCTTCTGTATTTTCTCATGCATATATCGCATATATATATGCCATTGGTCTTACCCCGAAACCCCACTGGGCACATCTGCGTCATGTTGTGGCCGCGACATTGTTTTGATCCGTTCTTCAAACAATGTCAAACCCCACTGGAGCGGTTTGCCCGCCAGACTTTGTTAACTTGCTCAGATTTGGTAATTTTCCTTGGTTTAGGTGCTTCTAAATGTGTAAATATGCTATGTAGTTGTTTTGTAATTGTTTTGTTTTGGCTGTTTTTTCACCAGCAGTTTGCACGGGGTGAATTATCTTGAAATTCAACTGGATTCCTTATGCTGTTTCTGTGTTTGACCTACGGCGAGCTCGAACTGGTCTATGTAGACTGATGCAGGTTACTCATGATGTCCGTCAAAAATAGAACAGCCATGTATTCCCAGCGGAGAGCCGCTTTTGAACGGACCACCGTGATTTGGGTGGGTTTGAAATATTGACTAGATTGGCCACGTATAACTCCAGCAGCTGCAGCACACACGGACAGTGTTGCATCCATGCCAGCGAAATTTGGGGGTTAAGTCAATCTCCATAAGCACCCATACAAAAATGTCCAACTTCTCAGCAGAAATAAACATGTTCACAGCCAGGTACAAAAAACAGTATAGCTAATTTTCCCGTTCATGACAACTGTACTGAGGGGGAATTTCAATTTAACTCACTTGTTCAAATCATATTAAGGCTTAAGGTTATGTATATTTAACAACATGGTTGTTGTGATTGACAGGTGGATGCCCTCACAGGTGGCAGAGGAAGGACTGCCAAGATGGCAATGGCCATGAGACATTACACGCTGTGTTTCACAACAGCTCTTTGGAAACCTGTGGGTGACATCAAGGATACCACCGTATTTTCTCCTTCAAAGGAGAGGGTGAAACGTCTGCAACTAGACCTCTAGATGCCACTAAATCCTACACACTGCTCCTTAGAGTAAAGTAGCAATACCAAAATGTTCACTATCTATTTAAGTACAGTGCTTAGTAGCTACATACAAACCTTTTTGAACATCTTATATTTAGTAAGAGTTCATTCATGACCTTGAATGTAGTATTTTGACAAAATCAAAAGTAAAAAAAACTGTTGACAAAGTAGTCATTGTCAAACATTTTTCTTCCATGTGTGTTAGACATAGCAGAGAGGCTTCTTGATGGACACACTATAACAGCTGAATGTCACAGCTCATGGTCAATGCCTGGATGAGCGGCTGCTATGAGGAAGAGTCAGAGCCTTCACTGGCCTCTCACACAATTCTTTTGTAGCCCAGATTACCACTGCAATGCTCGTCTACTTGAGCTTTCACGGTCCCCAGCCTAAAATGTGAGGGAGTACATCAAGGTAAAGCACTGTTTCACTAGGACGTGGGAGTGATTCTCCATGTGACTGGTTACTCTGAACAACTTGAACTTCAACTGAAACATCCTACATTCTTGAAACTGTGCCACCATGATGAGGTCATCTATATAACACAAGATTTAATCCTTTAGGGCCTTAGCAGCTTGATCGCTATACTCCAGATATTTAGGTTAGTAGGCAAGGGATGCTTATAATGCTATACTCTGAAAGGCAACCTGAAGTTGGAGGAAGAGTTTTTGTTTACAGTAAGCAAAATAAAAGTAAGGCATCTTTACAGCTGATACCACTAAACCAGTTGCTTGGTTGATCAAGTGTCAGTAGATTCTTTAAAGTCAGCATTCAGAGCAGTACGCTGACGTTTCTCATATTTCAAGTTTTCTTGGAAGCCATGAAATAGCCAGAGTAGTAACCACTGTGCCTGTCCTTCACAGTATAGAAACAGATGACTCAAAGTAGAAGTTGAATCACAACATGAGCCAACAGGAGTGGTACAAGTTGAACTCAAGAAAGCAGCCTAGTGTGCAGAGCAGCTACTCTCTGAGTGCATAACAATGCTGCCACTATTGATAATTTGTGAGGGGGCAAGTAGCAAGCTATAAAGCAGAGACTGGATAAAGCTCCTTTGTATATGCTTATGTAGCCATCACTGCTGCAAATTTTTTTCTGCCCCACATCAACATTACATTCCAAAAGGCATCAGATTTTTATACCTTCAGCTGTCCTGCAGGTATCAATTTCTTTGGCTAGGTGTTATTAATAGCAGGTTGAACATCAGTGGTCTATCAGACTGATAGAGAGACGAATAGCAATGAAACAAATGCAGTTCAACTCAATGCAAAATATTTTATTCTTCCCCCTAAGAGTAATTTAAAGAAAGCAAAGACCAACATTTGTATTTACTGTATATGAAAATGAATTAATATATCCTTTTCACAGTGACAGCGAGCTGATATGCCCAATGCCTGTAACTGAAGCAGCTGAATTTCATGGTTTATGTCTGTACTTTTTCTATTGTGACAGTGTTTGAACACAGGTTATCATACATAGAAAAGAGACAGACCAGTGACTAAGGGAGAAGTGCCTTGTCTTCCCCTTCTTCCTACTCTACTCCTCGGTTGTCAGTAACATATATAACACACACACACACACACACACACACACACACTCACACACACACACATATTATATTAGCAATTTAAAATCTTTTACAGGGTCCTGTTCCCTCATAATTGCACAGCCGTTTTGGATACACAAACTGAAAACTGACAGACAGGCAGGACACGTGCAACAGGTAACCAAAGATTAACAGGCCGAACAAAGCTGGCTTTGTATACAAAAGAGGTAATGTACTACTGTACAGTATGGGGAACCTGTTGTGCAGAACAGTGTCGGTGGGACAGGTGTGGAAAATCAACATACACATACTGTACCTATACTTGCAAGGTGTGTATAGCATATATAACTTTTTATTTTATTTTATGTTATTGACTGTTTATTTTACTTACTTACTTAATATTTACTTACTTAATATTTTTTATTATCCACCTAGTGTTCTGTGAGCTGCTTTATTTTAATTTAATAGTTAGTTTTATTAGGAATACATTGATTAAGTAGATTTGCAATCATGCAAGTCCCTGTTTTGTAGTCCATTGATGTTTTTCTGTTGTGTATTATTAATAAACTAAAAATGATTTTTTTTCTTTTCTTTTTTTAAATATATATTTTTAGTTTTTTTTATACATAATCACAAACCAACATAGACAGTCACAAAAACAGACAAACAGTGCGGTCTTAGACAAAAACAGCCATAACAACAAGAACAACAGAGGATGGGACCATATCATTCATAAACAAGAGAATCTTATATGGTATACAAGAACGAGAATGGGGGAAATGCCCCCAAAAGACAGCATCCAGTTTTTACATTGCACCACAGCAGCATCATTAACATCAGGTGCATAGTAACTCAGGTAGCCCGCTATGTATTGAGCCATACTGTGTGTTTTCTCACTAATGGTTCAACGCGATAGCAGCTAGTCTTGTACCATAAAAAATATTACATTACATTATTACATACATACAAATTACATTTTAAAAACTTTAAGGAAGCTTAATTATATTTCGACCTCTTTGGTTGCTGATAATATACTCGTGATAACAAAAAATAAAAAAAACACTTGAACCTCCGCATGTTTCTTCCTCCATTTCCCAGAGGGCTGTGCGGCAAGCGTCACCATGTTGTCGCGGAAGTGCCGGTGTACGCTGTGCAGGGTGGTCATAGTCTGTCAGCTGCATTCATCCTTCAGATTTTCCTCTCTGGGTTTGTGTTTGTAGCGAACAAAACAAAAACAAACGTGAGTCATGGCGGCTCTGAAATACGCAGGCATGGACGACACAGACAGTGATGATGAGTTACCTCCCGGGTGGGAAGAGAGGTCCACGAAAGATGGTTGGGTCTACTATGCAAAGTAAGTGTGATATCTGTAGTAGTGTTACCTGTCAACACCAAAATGTCTGTGATCATGAAGTCAGCCTCAGCCACAAAGAGTCACATCAGTGTTATCAGTCTGTGGCTAACACAGCTCGTTAGCTGCACCAGTTTAAACAAGCTGATATCTGCATTGTTAGCGTGAAATGATTTAGTCTACAGAGTCACATTAGGACCTATTTAACATGAAATGTCTTGATAAGGATGTGGCTGTAATAATATCCCAAGTCATACTGTAGTTGCTGTAGTATGCAGTAGCTGCAGCACTGTAGCTCAGAGGTTGTGAAATGAGGCACAACTTCATGACAGAGTCACTCCTTGAATATCAAATAAAAACCATCATCAGTGATGGGACAGTGCATTTGGTTTGCCCGTGGTGATGTAAGAAGAAGAAACAACAGTGCCAACATAAGATTTCATGTTGCTTGTTACATCAGTGCCTGTCTTTGATTTGTTAGACACATTTGAAGTTGGTTTGCCAAAGCCCAGCCTGATGTCTAATATTGGCTATTCTGTGTGTTTGTTTTTATTTTATGAATATGTGTCTCTTGTCCTTGAATTGCAACATTTCTGAAGTCCTTTGTAATGTTTTGTCTCATGATTGTGCGTCTTTTGTCAGGTTACCTTTCATTCATGTTGCGTACTTTAGGTATAACTCAATGGTTTTTTTTTTTGTCTAGAGCCTGACTGATACTGGATTTCGGGCGCAGATTAAGGAGTAAAATCTTAAAATAGATCCCTCAAATGTTGTTATGAAACACTGACAAAGATATATAGCGTTTGCCATGAAACTTTAGTGTCCAAATTGACTGAAACATTGCATTGAAAGTGTAAACCTGGCTGTGAATTGAACAATAAATAACTATACATGAAGAATTTGCATGCATGGTGGACAGATACATGTGTGGTAGTAGACTAACGTCAGCCAGGCTCTAGTTTTCCTTGCCCTTTATTTTACATGTGCGATTCTTTTTATGTATAACATCAAACAACCAAGAGACCGCGGATGTGTAATTTGGTTAAACCTGTCACGTTAATATTGATTCTGATCAATGTGTGCTGTTCGCAGTACATAAATATATAAGACATATCTTCTTTTGTCTCTGTTTACAGCCATGATGAGATGAAGACACAGTGGGAACACCCAAAGACAGGAAAGAAAAAACGTTGTGCTGGAGGTTTGCTTTATTCACTTGTTTTTTTTGTGTGTGTCTTACATGACTGTTCTCTTTACATATGTACATTACTCTGCACTTTACTGCTTTTTGGACTTCTGGCTAGACGCTATATCGCCTTTCCTTGTCTGAGTACTTTGTGCAATGATAATAAAATTAAATCTAATCATATCTAAATTTCTATTCAGTTGAAAGTCACTCACATATTCAAGGCATATAGTAACACATTTAAAGTTAATTTTAAGTTGTGATAACCTCCTTGTTTTCAGTAACTTTGTTTCTACATATATATGTTTCTTAAATTATGTAACTATCGCCTTCAGCATTTTGTTCCTATTTATTCTGGTTGTTAAAGAAATATGATGTCTGTCTCTTCCCGCAGATTTACCGTACGGTTGGGAGCAAGAAACTGATGAAAAAGGGCAGATCATTTATGTTGAGTAAGTATATTGATGGTTAAACTTCTCTTTGCTCAATAGATGAAACAAATGAGCTCATTTTGGCCAGAAATGCCAGACTGCACAAATCTTGATAATATTTGTCTTTATAACATCCTCTTCCCTCCGTCATTTTCAGTCACATTAACAAGCGGACCACATACTTTGACCCGCGGCAGGCATTCACAGTAGAGGATGTGATAGTGAAGCCAAAACGTTATGATGGAAATACCGCTGCTCTTGAGATCCTGCAGGGTCGTGACCTCTCTGATAAGGTTATCCTCATTACCGGAGGCAACGCTGGTATTGGTGAGTTTCATAAAATCCTAAACCAGTTGAATGATGCTATGTTAGAAATCGTCACAGTGTAGTAAAGTGTGTTTCAATGATGATGCCACTAGGTGGCGATGTGGTATTGCGCTGTAGTAGAAGGGTGACAAGAGTGTCTCTGCTCACTGCAAGTCCCCATCTTTCCACAGCCAGGCATTCATCAACATTAGCCTCCAAAATGATACACTTAGACCCAACAAATCACTCCTTAATACCGAACATGATTGTATTGAAGTTCATTAGCTGGGCTGAATTGGATGTCATTGTTAACCGTAATGAATGGTGTCCATTTGTACCCAGCAAATGCATGGCTCACTATATAATGGTCTGGAAACAAATGTATTTCCTTTTTCCTTTTAGTTTAAATTAGCACAAGTAGTGGCCATTTGTTCAGACTTGCTGCTTTGTTCGGGATAGATAATGACAGCATGAGGGAAATCAAATAAACATAAAATCGTTAATTGTCTTTATATTCAAATCCTTTGTCCGAAGGAAAGTCACAGCAGTGTAATTGCTGTGTGTGTATTACGAGATGCTGCAGAGCAGCGCTGTAGTACACAGATTTACAGCAGCCTGGGGACCTTCACTGAACAAAGAAGCTTGTGAACTTAAATGCCTTCCTGACCTTGATGTTCTTCCATCTATCTGGCTCTTTATGTGTAAACATGGATAAAAGAATGCATAATGTGTGAAATAATACAAATCAGAATGTTATTGTCCTTCTGAAATTCTAGTATGATTTCGAATTGTTGCAATGCAAATGGTACGATATTATTAATATTAACATACATTGTAAAAAACACTAATATACAGTGAGTATGTTCCTTGTTTCCAGATGACTTCTCAGCTGAACTAAACTCAGATGACTATGTTCTTTTGTCCTTTTTTTTTTAGTGTACAAATTAGACCAATAAGTAAAAACAGTATAACATTAATAAAGATAAACATTCATAGTTTTAATTATTGTTTGGATCTTGGATACATATGGACAAAAGCCTGTGTATAAAACAAGAAGTAATGAGTATGGTTACTGACAGATAAACCTGAAAAGTAATACCCCAAACAAAAGTGTGACAATGGCCAAGAACTAAAATAACATTATGTAATAACTGGAAGAAAGTCTTACAGATGAATCCAACTTGAACACTGTGGATACACATGGAGAGCTTGTGTAGAGAGGGCTGCATGAGAGGTTGAAACTGCATAAAGCCTACATTTAAACTGGAATTAAATCAGCCATTTGACTTGCACTCAAATAACTGCAAGCATACCTTCTCACATGAAGTTGTGTAAAAAAAAAAAAAAAAAAGTATTCATAATAACCCAAGATCAAATTAGACCAAATCTAAGTGAGGCGTGTTTTATTTTATTTTATTTTAAAATGAAATGTTAATTTCAACAGAGTGCTGATTTAAATGATGCCTATGCCTGTCCAACATTATCTTAAAGAAGGGAAAAGGTGAAAGCATGCTGTCAACAACAGTAACTAAGATTAAGTAAGACTGAAGATTGTAAAAAAACAAAAAACAAAACAAAAAAAACCTGAAATATTTTGACATTTTGATTAAATGTGGTGAGCAATAATTATCTATGTAGAGAGAGTTTATAGTTTCCACCACAAGAGGGCACAGGAGGTCCACGAAGTTGTTGCTGTTGAGCTTTTAAAACGTTATCATATTAACTGCATCATATGTGCCTGTTTTTTGCTTTAGTTGCTTTTAAAAACTATACAATGAAAAAGACGATCCACATTTAGGATTTGCTGCAATGTATTTAGTAAATGTAAATTTGTTTGTCTGAAAAGCAGCAGCTCTTCTCAAAAGAATGCCTCAGATAGCTACAACACAGACATTTTTATACTGCGTGAATACTTAATAAACTCATATTAACATAACCTTTGTTTTACTTTACCACATATTAAATATGCAGCACCCATAATTAAGTGTATTCTAATAGTAATTGCTACTACTCGTGTGCTCCTTTGACATTCCTCTAGTGAAATGTGGTTATGCCAATTGGTTGGACCCACTTAGCATTTTAATGGCATCAATAGTGTTTTAATCCAAGTGTCAAGGCTATTTCCATTTTCTTCAGTGCTTTTTTTCTCCACAGGAATTGTGACATTTTTATTAGTAATGGTGGGATATTATTTAATTAGCAAATTTACATTTCAGCTCTTTCATTTAGTTCTTAATGCACATGAACATGAAAAGCACCTATATAAGTTTATTTATGCGTGAAATGTCACAGTGTCTGGTTTTGTGACTGGCCTTGAAGCACCATTGCAATAATGCTGGGAGGCGAGACAGTAATGCGGTTTGTCTTGCCGATGTGATCACTGTGCTCGGTTCACAACATTAGTCTTCCTCTCTCTGCTTTCTTTTGTAAATTAAAAACCAGTAGCAACCTGAATGGTGTTTTTAATTGTGATAATGGAAATGAATGATCGCAGTTTGTTTTCCCCCTATTTCTACTTCTCTCGCTCTCTCTCTCCCCTTCTCTTTAAAGGTTTTCTTACTCTTATAGACCTGTGGTTGTACACCTGTACCTCTACATTGATTCCTAAGCGGCTTTGACCCAGGCCTGAGCCTCCTATCCATCCCCATTACATACTCCTGCTCTGGCTCTAATTCCCCTCCTATCAACTAACTCTCAGGTTATTTACTGGCCAGGGGTCCATGGAGCAGTTGTCCTTAAAGGGCCATTGTCATGATATCTCTGGCACCTACTGAGTTCAGAGAAAAAAAATATCTTAATTTTTTCATTTAAAATGAGTTCACGGTATATCTTTAAAAAATTAGAATCTCTCTGATTTTTATTGTTTATTTTTACCGGTCTATTTTTTTCCAAGCATAAGCACTTTCCTAAAATATTTTTTCCTGTGGAGGCAAGATTATATTTATATTTTGCTCTCTTAGCACATGCAGTCATCTTTGCCCTGTGACATCTCTTTTGGGACCTATGTGTAGCTGCATACATATGTCCTCCTACCTGGGGAGCAGCGTCAGTCTCGCAGACTCTTAGAGCAGGTGTGACGTTGTCAGCAGAACATATGTTGAGGAGCGGTCAGAAATAACATATTGACCCTCTGTCTCACTCAAATAAAAAAATGTCAGGTAGGCAAAACTATGTTCCATGTGCTATTTTAATCCCAATTCAGTAGAAACGAATATTTAGGGGTGACTTCACTTCAAATATCTGTTTTTTTCTATTTCTAGACAAACACATGACCAACTTTTTTTTTTTTTAAATTTTACAATCCCTAACTTACATTATTCTACATTTGTAGTGTTTATTCTTTTGAAGTCAACATTAGAATTTTATGTGAACTTTTTTGCTCATACACAGTGACTTATAGAGCAATATTACGTTTTCAGCTGCAAAGCTCTACTCAGTCTAAATGCATGCACTAAATTCCACATGGTATTGTTGTTTAGATGCGGGGTCAATGCTGGAATAAGAAGCAGAAAAGACTCAGGCAGTCCAGACAGGGAATAGCAAGGATTTGGAAAAAGAGCGCTTCATAATGTTTCAGCATCTCTATGCATCGTCTCCGCAGTGTTTTAGGACTTGAGAATGTTATTCTTATTCATGAAAGACTAACATTGTTCTATGTTTGTGTTGATCCCGGTGTTGTGTTGGGAGGATTAAGTGTCAGGCCGGTGCTCTCCTCTCTCTGGATGGAGAGATCCCTAAGCATATTCAGTGAGTCGCAGAGCTGGGGGAGCCTCTGTGTGCAGATTAAACCCATAGCCTAGCTTTGTGGCTGATCATTAGATTGAGGCAGATTTGTTAAGCATAACTGCCATTAAATTGGCTGCAAAGCTCTGGTATTTACTGCACTGCTGTTTATGAATAAGGACCCCCTTAAAGACCCGCGCAGCGATGCGTTAAACCCGAGCCTCGGTAAGGAAGCAAATGCATTATTCATAGTGGGAGGAATTAGATGGATAAAAAGATGTTCCTGGTGAGGGTGGCATGCGGTGCCTGTGTCTCAGAGTGTGTGTCTCTGAGTGGCTGCGTGTGGTTCAGATGACATCCAGGGTGTATCTGTGTTTATATTCAGAAGTCTGATAATATTTTGTGTATGTGTCCACTGGGTGGGCGGCCAGCCGGCCCGCGTCCCGCTCTGCCTCTCCTCTGTGTCAGCTTGTGAACTGAGCCGCCGAGGAAATCGAAGGAGAGCTTTATTTTTTTTCAACGGGCATTTCACGTCCTCTCTGATGAATGTGTTTATTGGCTACGTAATGAGAACCAGTTATGGTTGGTTAGTCAAATTATTTAACTTTATTAACCTTGGATGAAATTTGCTATGCAGACTCAAACTGGTGTAACATGCAAAGAGTGTTATGCTGGAGGCCAGAAGGGTTCAATAATGATTACAGCTCTAATATAATAGAACTGAAGTGGTTAGAGAGAGAGGATGGAATACATATATGTGCTTAAAGGCTGTAGGTAAAATAAAATGAAAGGGTACTGGGTTATTGTGTGTAGTCAAGTAGTTTATAGACCTATTGAGTTTACAGTCTGCAGATGATGAGGGGATGAAAGTTACATGATGGGGGGATGGGGTTGATGACAGTGATGAAAATAGCCCCGATGCTCAGGAGATATGTGTACATGAGCAGGCGTCTGGGCTCTGTGTTTATCCTTGTGCATGTGTGTGATTTGGTGTTTATCAAGTTTACTCACCTCCTTGAATGTGTGTGTGTGTGTGTGTGTGTGTGTGTGTGTGAGCTAGTCAGGTAAGGCCACAGGAGGAGCAGGGGTGACCAGTGCGACGTGAGGCCATGATGAGAGATTGTGTAGGGAGTTGGAGGTTGACACAGAGGGTCAGAGGAAGAGATTGGGGATGGGTGGGTACTAGATAGAGCTGCATGGATGGTGAGACAGCAGTTGGGGGGGTAGGAAGGAGGCAGAAGGGGACAGGGAGGGGTAATAGAACCACTCCAGTGCTCTCGCCTGGAACAGCTCAACCTTGGGCTGTAATTACTAACCATACATCCCACTTTTGGGGTGACATCTCCCTCCTCTTGGACTAATGGAGGGGAATTAGAGGGGATCTTAAAAGTCAGAAAGAGTGGGGGGGTTGTGCCGTTCCTCACTTCTTGGGACAAGAAATACACAGCGGCAGCAGCAGGAACGGGCACACTCATCACTGAGACAGTCAGGAGTTAGGGTGTGTCGGACTGCGTTCACTCTATATAAAACACACTCAGTAGTTTACTCTGTAGTGATATGTAAATAAATGTTTCAGATTCTCAAGAATCATTATTTTGTGTCAACCCCGACAGGTGTAGACTGTAATATGACCTCTTAAACGACTGTAATATTTGCATCCATAAAATTGTGGGATTGTTGGCAGAAAGTGATAATGCAAAGTAAATAGGATTGGAACCATCAAGTGCATTTATTATGCTAAATGTATGCACAAATACAGGCACTCAGTGGCATTAATAAAATAAAAAGATCACTTTTTTTAACCCAATTTATCACGTCACTTCCTGCTTTATATTTAGGTTTCCAGAGACACGTTAGCAGTGACCTCTTGATGCATGAGACAGAGCGCCAAGCTGGAAACATGTTGCATTGCAGAGTAGCTGCTGATCCAAGCCCGTATTTGTGCACATGGTTATCATAATAAATTTTCCTCACTCTTCTGCTTTTGACAGCTCCCCTCCTTTTTTCCCCTTGTAGCATCACCACACACCCATTTGAGAAGCCTTTTATGCGCTTTATTGTGGATTCAGAAAGAACAGTGTGCATCCCGCGGACAGTACTTTTTTCTGTTGTTGTTTGCACTAAATAGTGCCAGTACATTCAGAATTACAGTAAATATAGTACACTAAATAATCAGCAGAGAGGGATTTTGGACACACCTCTAGAGTTATAGTGGGATGTGAAATGATTTTAGGGGTAAAAAGCAGGAATTTAGGAAGTGCAGTGGCATCATTGCACCCGATAGAGGGGGACTGCAGCTTGCACGTGATCCACAACACCCTCAATAAATCTATAAATTTATAAATGCCAAACTAACCAGCGAATTTTGACGCATAAATCAGGTTGACTGCACCAAATTAAACTAGTCAGAGAGACACAGACATAAACAGTGTAATTAAATGTCACATATTTATCACATTTATTCATTGCTTCAGAAATATAACACACAACATATTTTTATGTAGTGCATTACAGTTAAAAATGCCATGTAATTCATTGCGGTGCGCTGATGTGGAGTCTGTTCATGCTCTGTGTTGCTCTTGTGTTTTTCTTATTTGAGCACAAATTCAGATCTGTCGAAAGGGGGATTGTGGGAACCCGACATGTTTACCCACAGGTCTTGTAATGATCTGAATTGACTTCTGTTTGCCCAATTGTACTACGGAGCTTATTTTAGTTAAATGCCTCTTTGGATGCAGATCAAGAGAAGGAGCAGGCAGCTCCGTTTGCCAAATAAACACGTTTACTGACGAGGCTGGTAATGATCTCATTACATTGAGCCAATACACCTGTGTACGAGTGGGATCCAGAGAGGGGCGGCGGGCCAGGGAGGACAAACAAAGCGTGAAATCACTAAATCACACTCATTATTGGGGGGATATCAGTAGGGCCAGGATCCTAATGTACCATGAAGAGCATTCACTGCTTAATGGACATTTTACACATTTTTTTATGCATTTTATACATTACAGTAAAACAAATTTTCAACAATAGCTGAGACATTTACTGTATCTTTGTTACGTTGTGAATCCTCAGACTGAGCATGCACACAATCTGCAGAGGATCTGCTTTAACCTGATGGAAAAGGCGTCATCTTCATCTTCCACCTTTTTAGACAGTGTTCCGATCTTCTAATACATCTGTTTTTACCACGATTAGACAAAAGAACCTGAAAGATCATTACAGCCCGGCATCATAGTGAGGACTTGTGTGTGTTGCAAAACAGCTTATGGCGTCTGTCGATCCACCAGAGCAGAAGAAACCTTCGTCTGACCTCTTGTCATGTTCCACCATCAGCGTACACTGCTGAAACAGGCTCTCTTTGTTGTACACCTGACCAGGAACTCATTTCAGTGCAGCCCTCTCTACCGGCAACATGGGTGAGAGGGCGGGGAGTCTCTGTTACAGCAACGCCACTCTCGTTATTTCACAATTAATGTCAAGCCCTTGTTATTTGTCATTGGAAAAACATGGCTTCAGTGCTGCTGCTGTTGTTGCTGCCATATTCTAATTTGTTCTCCATTATGGAAAACACTGGTGTCGATTAATTTCACTTTCATGGTTTGTACACACAACAAGTGAGTGTGAGGTGTTGTTGTTTACCAGCAGCTCATACTCTTGTCTAATTTAAAGAGCTGGGGAAAAAAAGCTTTTAAATTATGACATGTTTGGAATTCCTTTTTTTTTTAAACAATTGCAAATTTAGGCTTCTGCACACAAATTATGAATATGCTTTAACCTTAAAACAAGACATATCCTTCGCATTTTTACATTAGTCTTTAGGTTAACTTGAAAGGAAAATTCATTTTTTTTTTATGACATTAAGGAGCTTTTGTGACCTTTTCTTCTAAAGCCTGCTGCTGCTACACCTGCGAATTCAAAGCCCATGTTTACTCCCGGAGTCACACAGTCCTATTTTTCTTCTTCTTGTCATATTGTTTTTATTTTCATTTCCATTTCCTGTGAGTGAAATGATCTCCGCTCACAGCCACAGTCCCCTCCATTACACCTAATAAGGTGTCATATAATTTAATTCCATGCTTCACTTGTCAGAGAGGGCTTCCAATCCGACTCCAATTTTGAGTTTTAATAGATATTAGTCTTTAACACTCTCCTCACAATTAGGCCTCCCAGTTTTGCTCTTAATGAAAATCAGATTAAGACATATAATCTAATTACAGTTCATATTAATCCACCCTCTGATACACTCTGCCTCTAAGACCCTCTTTGCCACAATCAATTATTGCACCCGTCAGTTTATCAATCAGGACAGGACACTCTACGCGCTGTATGCATGCGTATATCTACATGTGGTTTGTATTTACTGTAGAAGTGGGACTGAATGATGTGATGCTGCTCTGTGCTGTTGAACTTTTCCACGGCATTTTGAAGGATAGTAAATGTCAAAGGAAATAAAAATACGGCTGAGGAAAAAAAAAGAGAATCTCATAAATTTATTCAACCTATGGGTTGAAATGACCCATTTAGACTTCAGTTCTTGTCATTTTTATCGTGAATACATGATTTGGATGGAGCCATGAAGTAGTCTTGTACAGATAAATTCTGTATGTATCTGTGGACCTCGTTTCATGGGAGGAATGTCCTTATCAGAGGCTCTTTGATGTGCTGAAATATCACGCCAGGGTTCAATCTGAATGTCATGTTTGTTCGATTGTTCATTTGAGTCCCTCTATAATGAGCCATGTTTTCATAATTAGTGCCATTGTTGTCTAATTACCAACATAATTAACAACCGACCTCCCTTCCTCTAACCCGGTATGAACAGCGGTACCCTCTCGAGGGCCAGCGGTCACACGATCCAAAACTTTATCTAAGAGGGGAGGAAGAAGTCTTGAACCACAATAATTCAATCAGTTTCATCACTTCAGAGAGAAATGATTAACTCCGTCTACTAGACCACTGGGTTACTCAATGAAAGAAATTATATGGAAAATTGATAGGGATTTTAGCTCGCACCCCTACCATCACCACCCCCACCGCCCTATTAGATTCAACCCCTGAGAATCAAAGTTATCTTCAGAAAAAAACTAATCTTTGAAGCATTGCTCGCTTTCATTCTTTTTTTCTTCTCCTCTTTTCTTTGTCTGTCTATCTGTCTGTCTCTCCGTCTACCCCGATCATGTCTCAGGCTTTGAGACAGCCAGGTCTTTTGCTCTGCATGGTGCCCATGTGATCCTGGCGTGTCGAAACCTTTCCCGGGCCAGCAAGGCAGTTAGCTCCATACAACAGGAGTGGGTAAGTAGATGAATCTTTAAGAAGCTCTTTTCCTTGAAACTCTTTAAGCCTGGTTAAGTCAACAACTTTCTCTGAGACAAAGAGCAATCCAACAAGGAATTGTCTCTCTTAACAAGTATTGTCTATGCAGCCAAACCTCATATACAGCAGCTTTTTTCTCCTGAAGTGTATACAAGACCTAGTTTATGAGTTTCTATCCTGGCAGAGGGATCCTTTCTCTTCTTTTAGACATCTTGACTTGTTTTTTTTTTCCATAACCCAGTCTCTCTGAGACAAATTTGTGTGTAAATAAAAATCCACTTGATGTTGCATTAATTCATGTGTCATGACATGAAGTACATTGTTTATATGATCCACATATCCAGGTCTCTCTTATTAAAGAGAAACCTCTTTCTAGATGAGAAAGAAAGTCCAAGTATTGATGTTTAGGTTTTCACAAACACTGCCTGCACGCTCCCCAGGAAAGGTAAAGAAACCTCTGTATTGGTGTCTTTGTGTGAAGCATGAAAGAGAGAGAGAGTTGAAGGGTGGGAAGGAAGGGGAGAGAGAGAGAGAGAGAGAGAGAGAGAGAGAGAGAGAGGGCATCTGATAATTACCTGAGATTATTGCTCTAATATCGCTGCGCTTGTGACGCGTCCCCAGATTTACGAGTGTGGGAAAATAAACAAGTGAAATGTGGGTGCTGGAGCAGAAAGAATAAGCCATTAGCACTGGGTTGATTACAGAGACCAGGACTTGAAGAAGAAGGAGAGTGAGTGCTCAGCGCAGATATGGAGAGAGAGAGAGCGGCTGAGACAGGAGGAAAAGAGGGGGAGCCAGAAAGGGGGGAGACAAACGCCTTTGAGCGAGAGTAGATCTGCAGTGTTTAAACTCACCCAAGTCTCTAATTGAAGTATGCCCCTGGGGCTGTCAGTGCTGCTCTGCAGTGTGAAATCCAGTGTACAGATCTATTAATGTAGCTGCTTTGTCTAAATGAGTGAGGAAAAGCTCTGATCCAAGTACCAGATTTTGCAGTCAAATTGATTTTCTAAGCTTCACACCTGCCACAGAATCGTCCGCGATGTTGTTAAATGTTTGCAAATGAACAAAACGGAGGCCGCTTTAAAAGATCAAATGGTCGGTGACCTCCGCAGCGTAAATGATAATGCTCCCTATTTGTGGCACATTGGCATGTGGCATGTGCAGATTGTCAGCAAATTAAATGATTGAGATAACAGTTCTGCATAGTTCAAATGGAGCGTGAGTTGTGAATTAGCATTCCCTAAGCTCACTCCATATTTCCTTCTCAAGGAATCCCCCTGTTATAGGCTAATGAATAAAAGTCACAATATCAGAATAAATCTTTGCCGCAAATTCTCCCCTCCGGCGACATTATTAATAGATTCGGGAGAAGAATAGAGAGGAGGATTAATCTTTAAGATGATGGATGGACTCTGCTCGCCTTCCCATGCTCCTGCGTTAAGGTCATTTTGATAAGAGGGTATATTTTGGGGTCCTCTGTACAAAAGGTCATCATATCTACTTCCAGGTCCTTCTCAGAGTTCCGCTCTGGCTGCCAGGAGTGGAACTGCTGTCCCGATTGCACGGGACCTCTGCCCTCTAACTACCTGCTTACTATTACTCTGAACTCTCTTTCTCTAACTCTCTCTGTGTGTCTCTGGCTGTGTGGGCTATAGCGTCGCAGCCCAGAGGTGAGAGTGATGGCTCATCCGCAGCGCCGGGCGGTGCCGTACAGCGTAGCACCGTGTACTGTCAGTGGGTATAATAGTGGGGTCACCGTTGGATAATGGGTAGGTCAGAGTGGCCACTGGCTGTTAGGAAGAGCAGGGTCAGAGGGCTTATCCTTCCCAGCCAACCAGCCAACCCATCTGTGCCAGGAACCATCATTAACAGAACAATACAATTTACAGATGAAAAAAATCTGTCCTGTACTCTATGAAAGTATTACATCCATGTTTGACATTACGGAGCTCATTTGACACTTTAGAGATTGTTTTGTGTTTTTGCTGATTTTTCTTTTTTTTTTTTTTTTTTTTTTTTTATCATAAAATTAGTTTCTCGCTGTGTTTATGCTACACACTGTTTTCATGATGGGACTTGAGCTGCATTCCCACCGCAGGCTTAATCTGAGCAGAACGTGTTGTTTTGTCTTCCTCTATAGTCGAGCTGTGAGGTGAAGCCCTCTCCAGCAGGCTCATTAGGGGAGTTTAGAGTGGCGGAGAGGGGATAAACATTTACCTTATGATTGTGTTTTACAATAAGCCTGATGCTGGTTGCCTTTATAGGGTTCAAAGGGGGGTGCTTTTACAGGCAGTGATGAAGCCACAGTAAAAACAGGAGGGGATTAAGCAGCAGATGGGTGCTGGGAGAGATGTGAAGATGGATAGAGTATATGCTGAGAGTGTGGTAACAGATTTGTACCAAGACGGATAGATTTGTAGAGCCAAATGCTTTGATTCATGTACACTTAACAAATTTGATTTTGTGGCTTAAGATATATTTCGTGTCTTACTATAGTTCCGTAGTGCTTAAGGTAACTCTACTGTGCAAATCTCTCAGCTCTGCAGCTCGTACTCTCTGCCTTAACTATGACTTAACTTAGCTATTTTCCCACAGCCCCTGACCTATCCATCTCCTATTCCGCTCACAGTGCAGGCAGGTTAAGTTGCTGGTTAACAACCAAAGTGTTGCCTGCGTGCCAGAGATTTATTTTTCCTGATTGCCTTTAAAATTCTGCTTATCTTTGACTCCAATGTCTCCCTTAGAGAGCTGTAATGGACTCCCTTGAGATACAGCCCACTGCTTGGTGGGCCAACCAAGGCCCTTGGCCCCTGAGTAGAATACAATGATCACACATACACATACACACACACACACACAGCCATACATGGTCTTATTTTGTAATTTCTTTTCTCTTTTTTTAATCCAAAATGCTTATTTCCCCTACTGCCCCTTTCTACTACACATGCTAATGAGATGCTTTGTAAGGGTGTTAATTAGCGAGCTAGTCACTGATTGCTGTGCTTGTTTTTGTTGTGTGTGTGTGTGTGCGTGTGTGTGTGTGTGTGGCAGGGGGGTATTAATATGGCTGTGTGCCGCTGAGGAGAGTTCTGTCAGGGTCTGCTCTGGAACCAATTAGGCTAAAGCTCAGTGTCCACTGAGGCTGCTGGGAGAAAAAAAAAAAGCATGCTTGCTTGCAATGTCAAACAGCAACATTAACACAGGCCAGAGAAGCACAGCGAGACAGGCGGACTGAGAGGCGATAAGCAGCGGTCACTCATATGGGCAGGCAGACCATTTGATAGACAGACAGTTCCTCTGCTAGATATGAAAACCAGACAAAGGAAACACACTACAAACCTCCACTTTCGCCACTTTTTCGCCAGTCGGATTCAAGCCTTTGGATCTATAGAAATGTATATATATAGATAATCTACATGAACTGACTGTAGGATAAGGTGACATCAGAATCAATGAGACACAGTGATCCTCTCCCATCGTCTGCAATTTCAGGTGAAAACACTGGATTTTCACAAAGCCGAGGTGAAACGGTCTTGAAAGACAGAAAAAGATTAAATCCTCTTCTTGAAGATGCCAGTACATAAATCTGGCTTTTCCCTCCTCATATCCTGTGATTACTGATGAGAGTCCCGCATTTCTTCTAGAAAACTACTTGTATGACTGCATTCATTCGGTCATGAATGCATTCTGCCCCCTTTCTGTGTCACCCTCGCTCTACATTTAACCTGAATTGCACTTGTTTGCGTATTAAAAGTGTGTGTGCGTTTGCCCGGTGCATAACCTCGTGTGTCACTCTGACAGGTTCTGTGACCCGCTGGCCACCATGCCATGCCATGCTCCTCCCGATATGGCCAACAGGAAGTGACACATGTGAAATGCTGACCTGGTCAGTTGCATCCCCCCTCCAGGGCCTCAGGATGCTGCTCTTTTAGTCACTCTTCCCCTCTCTTCCCTCGCTCCATGGCTCTTTCTTGTTTTCTTTTGTTGTATCAGAAAAGACCTTAAAAGACTTTTGCCCCCCTCTGTTCACCCTTTCATTCTGTACCACTTTTTAAATTTTTCTTCTCTCTCCCGAACTGATTAAGGAAATCGCAGCCCATTTCCCAGGTCAGTGAGCAGGTCTGTAGTGCTCTTCTCTGCAGCCGGAAAGACCAGTAGATCATAGTTCATAATTTTTAGGCCTCATATTTTGCAGGATTTTAAACTTGACTTGTTTGTCCTTTTATTATTGTTTTCCTGTTTTAATTTCACAACTGCCTAAAATGTTTCAACAACATAAAACAAGCATTTTCTCGCAACTAATGCCAAAACAACAACTGCTTTAATTAAAACAAGCATACCTTTTTATGGCACTTTAGGATGTCTCACATGGTGCACTTTCTTTCATTAAAAAGCATAAGGAAAGTTAAGTAATTTTTTTTTTGCATGTGGTTTTGCTGACACACCACTGTTAAAGCTCAGATAAATCCAGTGGAGATTGTTGTTGGTGATGTTGAAGCTCGTACTTAAGCAGCCCTAGAGCCCCTTTTCAGATTGTCCCCAGACTATACCAACATTATACCTGCACTTCCCCCTTTTCCTGCTCTCCCAATCCTCTCCTCCAATCTCATGTGCATCCACTGAATCATTGAAGGGAGTGGCGGCTATCCCTTATTTCCTGGATGAGGCATTGTGCAAATCGCTCTGTTTCCTCACATATTAGTAGCACGCGTTCGCCTCCCCAGAGAGACCTTCTCATCTGTCTTTATTTACTTATTTATTTGTTTCGTTTCCTACCTGCATTCTGTCTGTAGACTGGGAATAAAAAGGTCCCACGTCCCCCAACTACGGCCTACATTGGCTTGGCGCTGAAGAGAGCGGAAAGGATGGATGGGATGAGGGTAGAATTGCGATATGTAAATTTGATGAGGAAACCCCTTTCTCCTCAAATTTACCCAACTCTGATTCTTCCAACAAACGACTGCACAAAGCTCAGCAACTGCAATAGGATTTACTGTAATATACCACTGAGGATTTCTTTACATTACACAGGTGACGGTCACAATGCAGCTTGTGGGAATACTAAAGGAGGCTTTGTTGTAGTATAGACGGTTAGTATAAATGTGTAAGAGTACGTAAGAGTAATACCTTGAGGTTTTACTGTAGTAAGCATTTTTTGTGTGTGTGTGTGTGTATGATTGTGCATCTATGTAATACACTCCACAAGTACAGTATGTGTGCACATGTACATGCACGTGCATGCACATTGGCCATTCACATGGTGTGTATTTAAATGCTTGATTATGCATTTTGCATAGCTTTGGGACATGCATCACTCTTCCCAGACTGCTAATAAAGTGACCAGGGAGATGGGGGGAACCTAAATGAATCCTAAAGTGCCTGGCTTGCATTCCTCACTCCCTCACTCTCCCTCACTGCTCTGCTTAGTTATTCCGGGCCGTTGTGAAAAGCTGTGCGCCGCTCAGCTCTCCTCCTCCTTATGTCTGTCTGCTATAGCCAGGTGCTCTGTCTCTTGAAGAGGTGTGGCCTGCTCCTAATTGCCTGGACCACAGTGAACTATGGGCAAATGCTCTGTGTGAAGGAGCACCGTAGAGGAATAATTTTGAATAAATCACATAGTTAGCCGGGTGGTATTTTCTGCTAAATAAGCAGTTCCGCAGTCGTCTCACATGGAGGTGTGTGTGTTAGAATGACGGGTCACTTGCCATAGGTCATGTTCGGGAGGATTTAAATGATTTAAATGATGTCACTGCCACTGAAGGGGACAGGTTGAGGAAGGATGTGTAAGGCAGCACCTCTTTGTTGTTTGAACCTGACAGACTCTCATCCTTCACTCTTTCACTCGCCCCTCTGAAGGAGGGCTCATAGCCCTGGGACGAGGGCTTCTTATGATGAGAGAGGTGAGAGGTTGCTTGGATCGCTTTCACTCTTTCTCTCCCTCTTTTTCTCTCTGCCAGCAGAGAATGTTTTTATTGAAGTCTGAGAAGTGCTGACCACAGAGAGACAAGTCCAGCACACACTGTAATGTTTTAAATCAGGAGATGAGCCAGTTGTAATAAGCTGCAGCCAAATAGACTCAGGCTCAGTTGATGTCTGCCAAACAAGCAAACATAGTAATGTTGAATGCAGAAAACCATCTGGCAGCTGGCTATAACATTTATCCGATATTACCCAAAACTCTTTTAGCATCTTTAGTACAGTTTGAAATTAGCACAGGCTCTCGGATCCCATGATAAAGTTCATAGGAGATGCAATAGACTAATTAGATATAATTCTGTGTTTGATGTCTCTGTGAGATTTAAATTGTCTGATCCTGTCTCTCATCATCTTTCATAACCCACCCAGAGTATATTCAGACATGAGAGGGAAATTTAATGACTATGTGTGCGTGTATGTGTTAGGCCACATTCAGTCAGGATCCGGCCCTGTATCCAGTTTTTCCATTTAGCTGATGCTCGTATTGGGCAAACCTCCACAGTCAGTCTGAAACGTCTTTGAAACTGAGACGATCCAGGTGGATTCATGGACTAAACTCTGATACTCTGACTATTGTGTTCTGGCTTTGTTTTTTTTATGTACCCAGCTTCTAAATCTGAGTCTGGCTCACAGTTTACACTGCAAAATTGTGACAAGAAGTTACAAGTTATACAGTAGCCCTGTATAAACATCTATTTAGTCAAAGTGCCCACAGTGTTACATGAGAGGGGAGAATACCTTTTGGTTTTGAATTTCCAGCTAAGAAAAGCATATTTGACCTGGGATCATAATTGAACCACAACGGTGCAACTGAACAATAGATATTTTGGGAACCCTGTTTTTCTTTAGGCCCTCTGCAGTCCACTCAGCGGTCAGATTGAACATGATTAAACTGTGATTTATCTGTCCATGGTAAGTTCAGCTGATATTTCCTGATCCAATTCCGATAACGCTGAGCCAAGACTCAGAAGTTTTTAAGAATATCTTTGCAAAAGCAACATGCCTATTAATGCAAACTAGCTATAGGCACTGTTGGCCAACCCTAAACCTATTTAAATCTGCACAGATTTTAATGTTAAATTTCAAAGTCTTTTATCAGTGATTGATGATTTCTTATAATCTTATTGAACTGTTGTTCAGACAGATATTTGTCTCTTTCGGGTTGACCCTTGTGCAGCGTTTTGTTCTCTGTACAAAACGACTATACATTTAAAATATCTATACTCTAATCTATTTGTAAAGAGGATTATACAACCTAAAAGCACGAAAGGCCATTCAGAAATATAGAGCAGTCCTCTCAGCCATCTCACTGTAAGAAAATCAAGCTTTTGTGGCAGGCGAGTCCAAACTTTCGAACAGTCATGAATGTATGTAGAATTTTATTTCCCCATCAATTTTGGTGCAGAACTTTGCAAATCATTCTTGACTCTGTAACTTTGTGGCTTTTGCTGATACGGCTGTGTCTCTGAGCCTTGTCTTGTGTTTATAGGATATCCTCTGCAGTCAGGTCTCATGGAATTGATATCAGTGAACTGCTCCAGGCATCCAAACAATCCTGCCCCAGGCACTGCTATCATTATTTTCTGGGGAGTTGTGTGTGCATGCTTGCATGTGCATGTGTGTGCGCACATGTAAGTATGTATATGTGTGTTTATATGTGCTTTGACACAGAGTTAACACTGGTTTACAGCTTAATCAGTCTGTGTAACTGAATGCATATTTATCAGAGAGAAAATTCATGCTCAAAGAATCAGACCTCAGCCCATACATCATTATCAAACACACAAACACACCTACACACACACACAGATCCACATTTCATTAGAGGGGAAGATTCAGGCAGCAGTAGATTAAAAACAACGTGTGTTTTTACAGGTCCATAAATCAAGCATGGGACGAGGGGGATTCATTTAGAGAATACCGGAGTTGTGGCGTAGTTGCCCTCACGTGACCAATGCTTAACTGCGTTACTTTGATACACTGCCTTTTTATTAGTTTCATTCTCTCTTGCCCCACATCAATGATTATCTCTCAGCTCACATTTGACTTGCAGAGTAGGCTAGATGTTGTGTTCATTTTAGTTGCATTTCGATGATGAAGCGGCCTCCACATCTAACCAGTGATTAAGCCTACACATTGGCAAATGATTAGACCTACAGAACAGTATTAGCAGCATAATATATCCTAATGTTGCACAACTTTATTACATGAGATTGATCTTATGTATAAGAAGTAAATAAATGACTGTTTACTTTATTTTCACACCCTGCATACTGTGTTTTGTGGCAAAGGTCTTGATTCTTTTCCTTCTTGTCTGTGGGAACGGTGGATAGAGAGCACGGCGGTTAATCTGTTATTGCTATTCGGGCTGCTCATACTTTCAAAGCGGTACCAGTGTTTTAATGGTGTGTGAAGCACCTCCTATAAAATGTTGTTTTGATTGCTTATGTTGGGGGGTATAAATGCAACATCACACCTGCACACCCACACACTCACATGTTCTCCCTCTGTCTGAATTCAGAGTTCTTCTCAGGTTTACCTGTGTGCTCATGTGTCTGTGTATTTGTGAGTGCGCAATCCCCAGTTCTCAGTGGTCTCTGTGTGTCAACACTGGTTTCAGGCTAGAGAGCAGGTGTAATTTCCCCTGCACTAAAACCCCCAACAAGTGGCACCAGGGGAGAGAGGAGCATATTACAGGTTCAAGCGGCTCTGCTGCCCTGGACCACAGAGAGCTACAGGCTCTCCTGACCTGTGACCAGGCACAGCCCCTGTGTGTGTGTGTGTGTGTGTGTGTGTGTGTGTGTCTGCGTGTGTGTGTGTGCGCGTCTGCGTGTGTATGTCTGTATGTTGAGGGAGGCTCAGAGGTGTCGGAGCTGCCTCACTGTGTTTCTTTCATGGTGTAAAGCCTTTATTAGGGTACGGACCTGTTTGGGGGGCCGCAGGGCAATATTATTTCACGTGTTCCAGCTGAGAAATGAGAAGTGTGTGTGTGTTTGTGTGTTTGTGTGTACAACTTTTAGATAACCAGCTTTATATAGAGAGGCAGGTTAGAAGGTGAACAGGTTTGGTAAATATATCAAATAACTCTAATAACACTTGCTGTAAACCAGTGAACACAGTTTGACCTTTAACCTCCCTCAGATAACTCCCTCAGTCACAGCTCTATATGTAGACCACAGGGGCTCAGCTGATGAGTCTCAAACTTTGAACTTTTTGTTCCACTAGTGCTGTCATAATGGATTGAGTGATTTTTTTCCCCCTGGAGTGGACAGTTCACTTTTAAACACGTCGTACTGTAAAAATCTAAGCACATATCGGATGATGCATACATTGATAACATGAGCTCTACTATTTTAGTTATCGACTGTTTGTAAAAAATGCTCACCTGAACAGCGAATGTCCAATCATAGCTTAGCAACCATTACTATGTCAAGCTTTGGAAATCGCCACATGCCTAAGTAGTGTTCCAGAGAGTTATATACAAGGAGTTTGGAGATGTCCTTATCAAGAATCTGTAAGGAAACGTGTCTGAGTGTTTTTGTCTGTCCTAAAGTAAACTACAAATGTTACCATGTCTAACTAACTGGCCTAATACCTGCTACAGTAACTGGGGTTCACTTTTATCAATAAGGATAGTTAGAAAAAAATCCCCGGATGTTAAGTCAGAGTGTAGGGTAGCGTCTCTGTCCTGCTCTGTATTGACTTTGGGGACCTTTATGTTCCAGGGACCTGACGAGGATCTGCTTAGGGCATGTTCTGTGGCTTTGGCATTAGTCTGTTAGCACAATAGCACATACAGTCAGCTTGAAACTCAGCAAAGACATAGTTTTCAACCAACTAATGGAGCTAACGTTTGTGTAATCAGCTAGCAAAATACATCTAATAAAATCTACAAGCGCTCAGACTCAGTTAGAGGAAAGAGATTTTTAAGTGCTGTAGGGAGAAGCACAAAGCTCCTGTACAAAATATAAGATCTAACTTCAGCACCTCTGGAACATTGAGGTCCGTCTCCCTTGTCATTTTTACTGTGATGTTCTGTAATACACAGAGAGTTGCAGAGTAATTTGACAGACCTTCGTCATTCCTACAGGTCTGTCTGTGGCACCGAACAGTGAACAGAGTTAATTGGAACCTCTCATCTCTCCTCTGAAGGGCACTGCTGCCTATTAATACAGTGTCATGATAAATTAGCCCAAATAAAACCCTACACAGAGCAATGAATGATGAGCTTATGTCTGCGTGAGTGTATGTTGGTGCATGTGCACTTGAATATTTCCTTGAGTGAGTCTGCCTCATTAATTTTTTGGTAACCAAATCTCCATTAGGTTTAAATGAACGACCAAGATGAGCCAACTAGGGCAAGGAAGAGGACTGGACTGATGGGCAGAGGTAAAATCATGAGAGATGAAGGGAGTAGTGTGGAGTATGGGTGAGGAGAGAGGTGGAAGGAGAAGAGAGTGAAGGGAAGTGGGGGCTGGTGGGCAAAGATGCTCATCCATTATATCCCACAGCGGCCCAGGGGTCGGCTTCAGCAAGACTGATTCAGAGCGATCAGGTTTGGACTCCATCTCCCATAAATCCTGGCATGTGACGCTGATGGATGTGGGCCATAAAGCTCCCTGCTCTGACATGCAGAGAGCAACATGGAGAACCATGGGAAAATGCGAGTGCTCCAGGTTAATGTCAACGAGGCCTGGGAGTGAAGGGGGGGATGATGGAGAGAAAGAAAGACGGGGACATCGAGAGATCAGAGGCGCGGAGAGGGGGATTGAGAAGAATGAGTGGGCCGAGAGCAGAATGTGAAAAAGCACAGAGACTGTGGGGACACGTAACAGAATTTACTGTGACATTGCAATGATTCAGCTGTCATCGTGTGGGTTTAAACCCATGTTGCTCGGACTGTACTGAAAGTCCAACCCCGTTTGTAAGAGATGAAGACATCTAAATATCTTTCCTGACACTCATTTTATGATTCATTTCCTCATATCTCCAAAGGTTGGTGATAAGCTCCACTGCTGCGTCACAATGTTTGGCAAGTGTGTTTTTTGTAGTCTAATTAACTCTGCGTGTCTTTGCATTAGTTCTGTTACTGTATGTCTACGTGGTGTTTGATGCATGACCAAGATGAATATAGCTCATTAAAAAAGCCTCGTGATTATAATAGGGCCAAATACAGGAACTGCCGACCTGGCTAGACAGGACATGGAGGCATGTGTACTTCCACATTAACGGAGCCCCATTTGGGCCATAAAGCACCATCCCAATGTGCACAAAGAAAATGCCCTGATTAGCGGGGTGGAGGGGCATTGCTGCCCTAATGAAGGCTTCCCCCACAGTCATTTATGATATTGGTATGGGTGGTATGGTGACTAGGCCTATGGGATGAACTGACTTACGGAGATATGGACGTGAGATTGCAGAAGCAGTATATTTGTATGGATGGGAGAGATGAGCGGGCCGGGGGAATGCATATCCACAACTCATTTGCAGGAGTCAGTTTTACTAGGTTGCGGCTAATGGAGATGAGCTTGTGTTAAGAGCCAGGGGAGACGCTAATTTTACATAAAACCAAAAGAGGTTTGAGAGCTGTGAGGGTGTGTGTTTGTGTGTGTGGCCAGGTTGTGCTCACCACTTTATACTGCCGGCTCACCAAGTGAATTCTTAAACACTGACCATCCTTACCCATAAAATCCTTCTTTATCCAACTGAAGAAAAAATTACTGAGAGTCATGTCATGTTTGCACGTTTAATTTATATTTTAATGACTTCATATCTAATGAAGACACTGTATTTAGTTTAATTTTGCACAGAGACTTCTGCCCTGAGATTGTCACAAAGTTTTTTTTTGCCACCTTTTAACAGATTTTATGGGCACAACAAAGATTTTGAGAGAGTTGGAAAGGCCTTAATAGACACAGTGTTGTGCTATTATGTGAGCCAGATAATGGGATTTACAATGAATTTATGAGACTCTATTTTTTGACCAGTTGTATTGTTCCTTCCACTCATTAGGTTGGTTCATAAATATCACGGCATACTGACATGGTTATTTTAGTGATGTTGTTAGTACAATTCCTCTATAAACTTTTAGTAAATGCAATCATTAATATCTCGTAATGAGTATTACTTTAGATTAAGATATACGTGAGTGCACTGATGTCTTGGTGTGGACAATAAACATACACATAAATATAGATTTAAAGGCCTCGCAAACACCATGGCAAATTCTTGGAATAAACTAACCCCCCCCCCTCTCTCTGCCACTGTCTCCTTCTCTCTTTCTCTCTCAGCTTCCTAATTTCTCAATTTTTTTTCTTGTACCACCCTCCATCACTCCCCCCACCATCGCCACAGCAGCTACCTGAGGCCCTTGTGTCCACCTCATTCATCACTCGGGTTTGATTCCTCTGCTTCGGGAGAGAAAGAAAGAGTTCAGTAAGAGTAAAGAGTCATAACAAACCATCCTCTGTTCTCTCCCCTTCTTTTCTACCTCCCTTTCTTCAGTGTGTGTGTGTGTGTGTGTGTGTGTGAGGGAGAGATGAATGCAGCCAGTGGAATTAATTGCACCCCGTTACTGAAGATCAGCAAGTTTGCACTGTTGGCGTGCTGATCTGCCATATGGCTGCCCACTAGGTGAACACTTTGATTAATGTTGCCCACTCCCCAGTTTTTTCCCCCACTAATATTTGATTCTGATAACTGAAACTCAGCTCCTCGTTCTGAGTCTCTCCATCTTTAGTCCTCACTTTCCTCCTGTTTCCCCCATTTCTTTAGTCTTTTTCCCTGTGTTCACCTGAGCCATCTGTGTTTGCAGCTTAAGTTTGGTTTCCAGTTGTTGTTTTTTCTACAAGCTTTGCTTACAGAGTCTTTGTGCGACGTGGCACCGGTGTAGGCAGTGTGGAGTTTAGAGTATCAGTGAGATTAGAGAGAGGAAGAAAGGCCAGAGTGCGTTTGTGTTAGATAGAGATTTGGAGCTATGGGTACGCGTACTTCGCAGTTGATTAGGCCCCTGGTGTGTCGAGTGTTTCTCTATTAGCCTCCTCAGCCTCTCACTTGCTACTGTGCAGAGTGACTACTCTCTGCCCCAGAGGTCTGGGATACACACACACACACACACACACACACACACACACACACACACACACACACACACACACACACACACACACACAAAGAAATGGGAACATACACACACACACCATGCACACAGGCAGATAGGAGGCTGTGCTGAGGTCCAGGCAGTAACAAGGAGGTGAACAGATGCTGGAGTCACAATATCAATAGGGCTGAGTGTGGGTAATAATACCTTAGCAGGGTTCAGCCATGAGACAGCGCTAACTAGAGAGGCAACTCTCAAGTGGAGCATTCACTATCTGCAAATCACACCATGTAGCCGTGTACGCGCGCGTGTCCATGTTTGTGTTTGTGGGTGCACGTACTCCCATTACATGTTAGAGAGAGCCTTGCTGCATCTTGCTGCAGGGGAGCAGTGGGATGGTGTCAGTGCCATCATCAACTCTGAGATAAAATGTTTTCACCTAAGGTCACAAGTTCAAGTTTGTTTTCTTTTTTTTTTTCCTTCCGCTATAATGAGGCAGCGATACAGAACACTATGCAGACATCTATGCTAGAACATCTATTACAATCACTCGGGTGCTTTGTTTTCCCTCTGTTTTATGGCCTGTTCCTGCTGCTCGTCTATTTTGGTCTTCCTCAGTCTTGTTAAGTGCTGCCATTCTCCAGTGTTTGGATGTGGCCCAGAGGGCCCTTAGCGAGACCAGGGGCTGGGAATGAGCTGCGAGCCCCAGCCAGGGGGTGCCCATGGTAGGTTGCCAGTTCCACTAAATCTCCCTGATTACCCGCGGTGGCTGTGGTGTGATGGGGGTGTTACCAAGGTGGTGGGCTCTCCAAAGAGGCTGATTGAGATGCAAATGGAGGCCATAACTCAGAGGTAATGCAGACCTGAGCACCCTTTGCCTTGTCCGTTCCTGTTCACCTCACTCTCTCATCGCTCCCCATTTACTCCAGCATAGGAGGAGGGACTGTTATTGTCTCAGGATAAAGTTAGATATTTATCATAGTGTAAGACAGGAATAGAGAAATAAGGGTGTGAGCTAAGGAGAATAAGAGAGTACGAGCAAGTAAACTTACTGTGGCTTTGATTAAGGTAAACAGTAGACCAGACACTAGCAGAGAAGTGCACATACACCTGTGTTTGACCACATGCAGACACACCTGAAGATACCAAACTCTGTTTCTTTGAACGAACAGATGGACACAATAAAGTGCAAGGGGCTCGGCTTGCCAGTAGAAAGGTGGAATGAACAGGGGAAGAGGAGGGGGAGGAGTAATTGCACAGTCCTTTGCTGAATTGTTCTGTGGATGCAAATTTAAATCCCTCCTATTATTTTAATAATCTGCCTTTTACTGCTTGTGCTCGGATCATTTGTTTGCAAACCAGGTTATTTGGAGAGGGAGGCTCGGGGGTAATTTCATGCTTTGGAGCATTTATATCTATAACTTAATGAGGAGAGGGCCTGTTGTTTCCTGGTAATACACTGCTAGAGGGGAGCAAACTTTTTATTCTCCGTTTAGGGTACTGTTAGAGGGCAATAATGTGGGATTACTCAGATGGAATTAAGGAGCAAACTGAGGAGAGACCTAATGCTGCTTTGGGTGATAGACCAAACTTAATACTGATGTTTCATTCAGGGTGTTTTAGGTTCATGGGATGTACCGTAGGAGGCGGGCTATCCCATTTGCCCATTACAATAAGCTTACACAAATTTCTTCAAAGATTTCTTCAGATTTAAGTATCTTCAATCCCACGGTGCTTCCTGATTGGGCTCAGTCTGTTTGTACCCCATGCACATTTTCTTTTTCTTTCTCAGTTACCTAAACTTCTTAAAATGTTTATGCAACAGACCGACTGCAGTCTGTGTATCAGTTTATGAAATTCAGATCTGTCTCCTCCTTATTGTCACGCAGTTCATGGCAGTGCAGGGAGTCAGCCCAGTGGCCCGGCCCAACTCAGTTGAACACAGCGCTGTTACATTTAGCTGAGAGACAAAAAGAAAGACTCGCTGTCTACAGAAAGCACAGGCGCAGTCTTGTGAGATGATCTAAATTGTTAATGCGGTTACTCTCCTTCAGTGAAACCAAAAACGTCGCGGGATGGAGTGATGGAGGGAGAAGGTGTGTGTCCACATCCCGTCGTCCACCTCCTCTTCTTCTTTCCTCTCTCCTCGCTGTCATTCCTTCGCTCCTCTGTTCCCTTGTGAAGGACTCTTCTCTCCGCAAATTTAATCAGACTGCATGAATTAAAGCAATAACTCAATTTGTTTACAAGGCGTCATTTATTCTCTGTCAGGCCAGCGCTCCGTTGACAATCTGTGGCTTGCTGACCCCCGACCTTTGCTGAGGTCACATGATGCATTTATTACGCTCTTCAACGAGAGGCTATTATCAGGCAACAAGGGGCTAAAGATGCATGATGAGAATCCTATTATTCAAATCTGTGTAACACTGTAACAGAATGCAAAACCTCATGACCTTATCCACAGACAAGGTACATCATGTAAATGGTGCTTGGAACAACTACAGCTGGTGTTTGTGAACATAAAAATTACCATTATGTCCGATAATAATTATTGTTGTTTCATTAACAGTCGTGCCCTTTTATCCAAGGTCGCCCTTACATTTATTTATCTGTTTCTCTTGCAGCGATATCACAATATTCATGCAGTGTAGTGGTAGGTAAAATACTGAAAAGCTGTACTCAAGTACAATTACTCATTAAAAATGTAAAATAAAAAATAAAAAACATTTAAGAAGTCTACTCAAGTAAGTAAGGTTAATAAACTACTTATCGTATTGTACTATTATAAATGAATAAGTAATTTACTTTCAGTTTTAGTGTCCTTATGCATGTGATTTCTGACATTACTACAATTATAGAAGTCATGTTGATGTTGAAGTTGGTGGAAATTCGACTAAAATAAAGACTTGAGAATGAAGCTGTTTTAGAATAGTTTTATTCTTTGCAAATAAGCTCTGCAGTCATACAGCGTGGCTGGCAGTCTGCAGAGTGAAAGACAAAGTAACAGATGAAAGCAGATTATTCTGGATGTAACAACAACAACAACAACAAAAAAAAACGGTTTAAAATGAGACAGAGTGAAGCAAAACAGTTGACCTTGACATACACATAATTGCAAAGCTCGTACAAAAGTTCAAAGGAGGATATGCGTCATAGGTGTTAGTTGGATACAGAGGATAAACGAGAACATTGAAATATAACAATTTTCCATTACATTGACATTTTGTTACTGTTGTCTAAAGTACAACAATTTACAATCTCAGACAAACCTCCAGCTACAAAAATGTGAGTCGTTATCACAACGTTAAAGATGAACGTCGCACATGGAAAATTAAAATAACTCACGTTAGCCAGCGAACTACATTTTCACCTGCAGTTTGTGCAGCCTGCAGAGGTTAGAATAGAAGAGGAGGGTTTTCTTTTTCTTTTTAAAAGCAGAGGTCTTTTTTTTTCTTCTTTTTTTTTTGGAGGCACAGCAAGTACTTCATGTAACTGTTGTCTATTTTAGATTTTGGTATAAAAAGTGTGGACAGATGTGGCCTGGGATTGTCACTGGAAGCTGCCTCTTGTTCTGGGTTTTGCTCCGTCATCATCGCATCGTGTTTCAAAGACAGGTGGTGCTTATTTTTCTTCCAGGCAGCTGCAACTTGGCATCTGCAGTAGAGGTGCTTCTTCCCGTGCACCTAACCCCCATACACTCCTGCATTTAGAGCAGGTTAGGTGTAACAAAGGTTTAAATGGGGAAAAAAAAACAATACTTTATTACTCATATATGTTACTTACAGTGCATTAGTACCCACACTGGCTACTGTGTAATTTTCTAGTAGAGAAAACCAGAGACTTTATCTGCGAGAGGAGAGAGAGAGAGAAAATAAAGGCACAATCTCTTGTATTTCCAGGCTAAACTATTGTGACAGTGGAATATGGTAAGCAGTTTAGAATATTGCCAAACAAAAGAGCTTTTAATCAAAGTGCATACCAGACCCTGCGGAGTGTAAAACACTCCCTCATCAAAAGGCCTATTATACACTTACACACATCAAAGGCCTCCATGTTTCTTAATTGCCAGATTCTTTTCTTATTCAGCTATGTTATGCTTATGTTTTTAAAAAAAAAAAAAAAAAAAAAAAAAAAAAAAAAAAAGCTCGGCTAACCAAATCAAAAGGGGGCTTAATTTATCATCTCTGCACAGCAATGTGTGTTCACTACAGCAGTGTACACATGTAAATGCTTGCATTTCTGCGAGTGTGTTTGGTGCTTCACCAGCCCTCTGGACACCGAGATGATCGAGTGTTTCAGGAGAAATTAAACAGTGTAAAACTAGCAGGTTTAGATAAAGCAATCACATTACCGCCGCACTTGAAAAGAACACATTATTTTGTACTTGAGAGTGTTGAGCTTTATTGCTGACATCCCCAAATAGAAAGTTGTATAGAGAGTATAAGTGCACAGGGTCTAGGAGTTTTTGTCTGACTTTATTGTCATCTAACCACAACATAATCAGCATCTAAGTCTGCGTGTGCCGTTCAGCCAGACACTAAAGTCCCTGTGCAGAATTGCAAAATAAGCTGGGTGTAAATATGTAATTGCCAGTGCTTATTCTGAGATCTGAAATATTAGGGAGCAATATGGATCACATTAAAATCCTGGTTGTTAGGGGTATCGGTTACACTGAAGACATGCAGGAAAATGTGCACTGTCTGCGAATCTGGCGGAGATGGAGTGGGTGAGATGAGGGGGGAGATAGGAGCAGGAGAGGGTGAGGAAATGGAGAGGAAGAGACAGAGAGGAAGAGGAGAGGAAGATGAAAATCTCTTAATGTCTTTCTGAGAACATAGACACATTATTTAAATCTCCATCACTTTTTAATGTAAATCTGATCAGGCTGTGTGCTGGACGAAAGGAGGGAAGAAGTGAAGTAGAGGCAGAAACTGAGACACACACACACACACACACGCACACACACACACACACACACCACACACACACACACACACACTCACAGACAGAAAGACAGAGCAGATTTATAAAATAACATTGTTAGAATTGAAAGCTGGATGTTACCATCTCAGTTCACACTTTATCCGTTACGGAACACAAATGCACATAAAACACTTTTAAAATGATATCAGCTGTCCTTTGCCTTAATGAAAAAATCACTTACATTGTGTGTGTGTGTGTGTGTGTGTGTGTCTTGGTATGTATGGGTGCATGTGTAAGTTTGTATGTGTGTGTTTGTGTGGAATCTGATATCTGCCTCAGGCCCCATGGCCCTGGTCTGTCTGCATCCGAAAAGCAAACTCTGCAATTATGATGACCGCCCTGTCCTTTTCATTTCCCATCTCTGTCTCTCTCTCTCTCTGTGTCTGTGTCTCCGGCTCTCACTCTCTCTCTCTTTCCATCTCTCTGTCTTTATTTTTCTCTCTCTCTGTGACCTGTCTGTCTCTCTTCTGAAAGGTAAAGAAATCCTCAATAGCAAGACAGTAACAGGCTTGACTTCAAGTCTTCTTCCACGTTGTTTGTGTGTAAACTCACATTCACCCTCATGCATCACCTCTCCTTAAAATCTTGTTCGGCTTTTTCAAAATATATATTTTTTGGCAACTGTGTTGCTCAAACTGTTCTCTCTATTTATCTGACAGGGAGTTTTTTTGTATTTGTATGATTTTTGTTTGGAATTAGGACACAACATTAGCGCCATCCACCAGCTGAATGCTGGTAAAATATGCAAGGTGCTGGTAGATTTGCTTCACTCAGCATTCACTCATTTTGGCTGGTGCACAAAAAAACGTTAATTTTGAACGCTGGTTGAAATGTAGCAATAATGTATATTATAACGCAAATAAATAAATAAAATTATAATGTTTTTTACATGATAATCTCATACATTCTGCCCTGTTTAATTTCCCTAGCTAACATTTTAATAGTATAATTCCTTTGGCATGAATTTGTGCTCTAAAATACAGTATATGTTAAATGTAGTGGTGGAGGTGCCTAATACATTTAGTCAATTACTCTACTTGTAGTCTATTTGAGCTGTATACATCTACTCCTCTACATTACAGTGACATTTTGCACTTTATATTCCACCAATTTTTTTTGAAAATTAAAGTTAATAGTTACATTGCAGATTAAGATAAAAAAAAGAGCATCACTATAGAGTAAATCAGATTACTCAGCAGTATATAAAGTACTTAAAATTGGGTCACTTTAACCAGATTTAATAGTAAAATGATGCTTACATGCTGATGCACCAGTATTAATAATTCTAATGTATAATTTAATATGTAATTACGGCTGTTTTGTTATTTACAGTTTATTTAAAGTACATATCGCTGCTGCTTAAATCATTTTATTTTTATGATTTTTCTTTTACTTTTACTAAACTAAAGCAAACATAAAAATAAAAAATAAAAACAAAAAACAGTTATCTGTAATTATTCCCCCCTTTTTTCCTCTTTGTGCTCTTTCACAGTGTGCTCAGTGTTTCTCTGCAGCCGCCACATGCCTCCTTGTCAGGTTTGACTGAGTGATTAACTGATTGAAGTGCTTGCTAATTAATGTGTCGTTAATTACAGTCATTAATGCTGTGTTTACTAACATGGTCTGTGGTAGCTTTAGTGCATCGCTGAATGTAAAATGTCAGTGAGTACTTAACCGAGACCTGGCCTTCTACTCCTTCTGTGTGAGCGAGGTGCCCCCGATGTCCGTGTTAAGAGTATCAGCACGTATGTGCCTCATTCTCCATGTTTCTCATCTGGAAAATCATCCCATGTCCTTCCTTCACCTTTCCCATATCTGCCCCTGCAATTGCTTGATTTGTAACTTGATTTCAGGAAAGGGAAAACCTGTAGATTATCCAGCTTTCATTAGGGGGGAAAAACCCAGTCCGTGTCAGAGAAAGAAGAAATCAATTTAATACAGACTTAACTGGAGGAAATTGCATATTCTGCCTGTATGTGCTGAACAGGCACTTTCTCTTCCTCACCAGAGACCTGCCTCCCTATTAATTGCAGTGTGTGTGCATGTCAGTGAGTGAGTGGATGTGTATGTGCGCGTGCATTTGTTTGTTTGTGCGTGTTTGTAATGTGTGCATTCATTTGTGTGTTATGTGCTCCGATGCATGTTTGAGTGTGTATTCAGTCTCTTTGTCTGTGTGTGGAGGTCAATTCTCAGACCTGTGGTAGGGCGCCCGGCCAGATGTGTCTGTTTCTTTATTTGCGCTGTGCATGTGCGTTCAACGCACGTGGTGTGTGTCCATATTTCTTTGTTGGTGTATGGCGCGTGCATAAGCACAAGAGCATGTGACTTAGCCAGGTGGAGAGGAAATTGGTTGGTATTTATGAACAAACGTCATAATTGTGACAGGATGATATACGACCGGCACATTCCACAGTCCCCCCCCCCTCCTTCCTTTTCTCTTTTTCTTTTCGCTAAAAATATATATCTATGATAAAATACAGTCTTAAAAGCTGATGACCAATTTAGTGTGGCGTGTTGCGGACAAGGTCACAGAGATCCGAGTTCCTCTGTGTTCCTCCCTCCGAGGCCTGTTCTAATCTACAGAGCAAGAAGAGGTGCTCAAAGTCATTTCTCTAATTGCTTTTATAAGGTGCCCTTTTCACATGGTGTCTTCTCTGCTCATTCACTTTCACCGCCATTACAACACCTTACCTCCGCACCTGCTGGTTAAAATACACTCATGTATTACTGTTACTGCTGCTGCTTTATGTTGATATCAGGTGCCTCATATTCAGAGGGAGCGAGAGGAATCGCATCAGACTATTGAAATAGTACTTGTTTTGTCTTTTACCATCCTTCTCCATTCCTGGGGTGTTAACCGCAGGGTAAGTGTTTTGTATCTATGGGGGTACTTTTGATTTCTTAAGTGTTGTCCCTGCGTTGGTGATCTATAAGGGGAGCCGAGGTGATTAGGGGGCAGTATAAGGTGAGGGAAGATGGAAACAGGGGTTAAAGTGCGAGAGGGAAGGCTGCGAAGGATAAGCGGAGAAGGGGGGGGGGTGAGATTGAGCCTAGTGCATTAAGACAGTGTATTATTTGGCGGTTCCACTTGCTTGCGTCCATTAGGGGTGGCTGCTATGCTATTAAAGGGGTCAGCGAAGTGTGTGTACCTGTGTGTGTGCGCGTGTGTGAGTATGCCTACGTGTGTGTTTTAAGAGTTAGTAGAGTGGTCCAGTGTCTTATTGAACAGGATGGGGCTCCCTTTCTCTAATACCTCTTCATTTTATTGGATTGGATGGCCCCAGTTATAATTGTATTAGGGCTCTTCCCCGTCCATCCCCCACTCTTTTTTCCATCTTTCTCCACAGCAGTGACCACATGTCACTCTTCAGCGCACGTGGAAAACACCAGGGGAGACCTCTGCAGAGGCCAACTTCCTTCACTTACTGCACAGAGGCAAAGGAAGGCGTTCCTTTTCCCCTCTCCATCCTTGCTCTCGGTTCTTCCTTCTTCCCTTCCTCCTGGTGAAAGTCATAAAGGGTCGTCATAGTCATCTTATAGACAACTGTTCTCTTGAGTTGCTCTTGAGGTGAGAGGTGGCGGCAGGAGTTGGGAAGGCTGAGGCATATCACCGTGGTGACCTTGCTGTTTTCTTTCCCCGAACCTTGGCCTTTTTGCGGAAGTGCTGTTATGAAGATGGACACGCAGTTCCACAGTGTTCCAGTTTTTAAGCTTTAAGAAGCTTATTTACACGCGTGTTTCATTAATAATTAGCCTTTTGCATTTAGACGGAGCGATAGGTTGTGTGTAGCTGGGGGCGGTAAGCTCTGTCACCCCGAGCCGAGCTCTGTGGTGTTGCACACTCAGCGATTACTCCGGAGTTAACCAGAGAGGCTTCGCTGCCTCTCACTTTTCCTTCGCCCTTGAAGAGACCAGGAGTTGTCAGGGTCCTCATAAAAACCCTGAACGATTGCGTCTGTGCGTTCTTCCTCTCTTTTTCTACCCTTTTTTTCCCCTCTTCTCCTTCCAAAACCTGGCCATCTGTCTAATTGTTCACCTCCATCGCTTTAATGCTTTTTACATGCTTTTTCCCCCCTCTTTCCAGGCAATAAACTTTATTTTCTTCGCAAGACTTCAATCTGTAGGGGGGAGGGGAGGCGGGCAGGCTGCTCACCTTCTCCCTGCTGGATTTGCTCCAGTGGCCCCCCTTCAACCCCCCTCTATCCTCCCTCTGGTCTCCCATTACTCCAGCTCTCCTTCCTTCCCCCCCCCCCTGTCTCTAGAGAAGGGGATACGTGTTCGTCAAGCTGACACCTGCTCTCATCTTCTCTGCTGGTCATACACACATGGAGGGCTACCCTGTTGAGGAGGCCTTATACTGACCTGTTAATTATCACACTGCTGCCTGCTCTGACCTTGTTTGGAAGTAATGTCTCATTTTTCTCTCGTTTAAAATTTGTTTCCTCATTTGACAACAACAACTGACGGCTTACCGTGAAGTTTTCTCGTTGTGTCGCTCATCTTCCTCTTACACTTGTTTGAATACTTGGTGACGCGCTTTGCTTTGCACTTCTGTGCATTTCTACCATATAAAAATGTCCAAGGAGTGTGAATGGTGCACATACAAGTCGTTAAATTAGACAGTTGTCTCCTCTCACCTGTGATTACTGCTGTGTGCAGATCATATAAGCAGGTACCCTATAATCATATCTATAATAGCCATAATCAGCCCTTTAATGCTTTGTAATAGCATCCATATAATGGTATAGAGTAGCATCAAGAGAATAATTCAGGCATAGATAATGGTATGGTAGCGTGGTTTTACCCTTGAGTCACAACATTGAATTTGTTGTGTGCGTGTGTGTGGGGTGCGTGTGCCTGTGTATGCATGTATAAATATGCCCTGGGGCAGTTAAGGTGTCTGTAAAATGCCTGAAGAATCACATTTCCATCAGAAGGCGCTCTTAACCCTTTCTTGTTGTCTTTGTGCTCACTGCTCCATGGAGCGTCCTTGCTGTGAGTGTCATGTACACTTGGCTCTGCGGAGAAAGACATTCCCACATGACGCCCCACAGACTGGAGATCAGATCTGTGGAAAAGGCTGACAGGGGGAGTAGCAGCAGCAGCAGGAGCAGCAGGAGTTGTAGTAGTGGAGGTGGTGGCAGACAAGGAACTGAATGCTGAACGCTCTTCCGGGGTGTAATGTGAGCAGACAGTGCTCCTCGGGGATGGCGGACAGGACGAAGAGGAGAGGTAGCTTCAGGAATACCTGGTGCTACGGAACCCAGAGCCCAGCTGGGAGTCCTGGGAGCAATATCTCACTCCTTTTCCCTCTCCAGCATGAGGGATGAGTCTAATGGGCCGTTAGTTTGAACGGAACACGCTTCTCCTCGGTTCACGCTGCATGCACTCGTACACCGAGGTCCCGCGTGAACCCCTGTGTTGTAAAGAGATGGAACCTTGGTTGTCTATTGAGAGGGCATGTACTGATAAAGATGTAGAGAAATCCAAGGAGGGGGTGAGAGACAAAGACAGACAAGAAGATAGGGAGGAAGTTGACACGCTCTGGTCGTACACTGTTATTAAAGAGATATGCTCCTTCAGGCCTGCCTGCGTCTCTGCTGAGGCCTTTGCCCTGCAGCAGAATGCTACAGTGGGATGGCGAGGATGATGAATATTTAGCCTGTCTTCCTCAGTGTGTAAATGCAGCTATGCATTCACTTCTTAAGTCATTTATCTTTCTCTTCTCCTCTCCTATCCTCACCCTGTCTCCCAACATATGGTGTAAGATGAGACACACACACACACGCACACACACACACACACACACACACACACACACACACACACACACACACACACACACAGCGAGAACATGCAGTTCTTTAGGAGTCTTTAGTCAGGACTTTGACCGCGTGTCAACATTCTTTTCATATACTTTTTTATAAGCTCAATGAATGCAATAGCCTAGTCAAGTCAAATTTTATTTGTACAGCCCAAAATTGCAAATTTGCCTTAAGTTCTTTTACATTAGGTCTGCACAGTGCAAGATATCTTTTATGATTTTAGAGCTTTGATTCTGAAAAGAAAAAACTCCAGCATACTTGTGTCCTAATTCCTGGACGGACAGGCGTGTTGGCCGTTCACACACAGGGAGATCGTCATTTAAGCAGGATGGTGGTGACCCTGCACCTTTGCTACTCTTTATTACAGTCATACTTTTGTGTTTCCTGTCTCTGCAGCACAAAGCAAGAGTAGAAGCCATGATGTGTGACCTGGCCTCTCTCCGCAGCGTCAGGGAGTTTGCAGATTCTTTCAAGGCCAAGAAACTGTGAGTATAAACTGAAATTGGTTGGATTTCCTGTTACCTCTGATATGTTCTGCCATTCTTTTAGATTATTTACCTATATTTTGGTAGGATAAGACACTAATATAACGTCTAGAAATGCACATCTCCTACATTATTCTAGAGAGACACTGTCATTACTTTCCCCTCTTGAACAAATATAAACTTTTTGGATCTAAAAGACCACAAAAGGACATCATGGGGGAGTCTCTGTTATAAAGAGATGTGGGCAGAGCTGGTCTTAAAATGGTTTGTGAATTAAATGTACAATAAAACGTCCAACAAGACAACAAATCACAACAGTCTCTCGGTTGGTAGACATACATTTCCACTGTCAAGTTTTTTTCATTCAACTTTAAAACAGAGAAAAGAAACAAGTAAAAAGCAACGAGGGAGGACTAAACGGGGTCTATCACTCAAGTCGATCACTGTGCTCTTAGACTGTTACTGATGGACACCATATGGACAAAGCCCCAGGAGTGACCGTGTATATTTGTGTAGAGTTGCTTGACATTGGACGAACAAGACTCCCAAGACTTTATGGGACTTATTTTGTGGTGGTCAGCTTTTACGGCATGTGTTTTTGCGTCTTGTGGTCGGTCGCACAGTTGCTATTTTGGGGTCATGTATTCTGTCATCCATACTGCTCATCCACCCACAGGTCCCTAGGCGAGGGGAGTGTGTGTGTGCGTATGTGTGTGTTTGTCTGTGTGTGGGTGTCAGGGGAGCCCCTTGGGGAGAGGCAGGGCAGTCATTGCCCGTAGCAGCCCTGGGGCAGGGTATGGCCATCCAGGACACGTGTCTTGGGTCACAGCCAAACGTCACAGTGGCTTCCCTCACTGTGTGTGCTATAGTTCCCTCCCATCGTCTCTTATATGTATCCCTCCCATCCACACTGAAGCATATTGACCTCCCTTTAACCCTTCTGTTCCCATAATTCCTCTCCTGTTTTTTTTGTGTATCTCTTTTTGTGATTTGTTTTTTTTGCCTCTCTCTCTCTCTCACTCATGTTGTCTCTCAGTCTTCCCCTGTCTGTGTCGCTCTTTCTCTCTCTACCTCAGTATTTTGGCAAGGTTGTATTTCTTCATTAGCTGTGCTGTTGAGGAGGGGGGGTGGGGGGGGAGCGGGGGAGTCCCAAGGGACGTCAGAGTACATTAATTCTCATCAGAAGGCGAACAGAGCAGAGTGGAGGCTGGGAGCTCTGAGCTGTGAATGGCACTGGGCAGCTGTCTGAGTCTACCACCACTCTATTACTGCACGTATGTCTTCAGGCATAACACACACAGGAGCGAGCGCGCACACACACACACACACACACACACACAACATGCATGTATATGTGCATAGATGCACCGACTGCACGCAGACACTTCTGTTTGCAGTCGCGCACGCGCACAGTTTTGTAAACACGCGGACAGACAAACACACGCTCATACACACACGCACAATAATGCTCCTGCGGCGTGTCATTGACAGGTGAAATGTAATCAGAGTCTTTTTCTTTTCCTTCTCTCGTTTCTCACTCCCCTGCTTTTAAGTGCTTTAGTCAGTGGCTTTCACGCTGCTTTGTGTTCCATTGACCCTGATTCTGCTTTAATTGCCCGTCCTTTGAAATGAAATTACCTGGATATTGATATTGTTGAATGCAGTGCAATTTCATCGGGATGTAACTGATGGAGGACGGCGCCGACAGAATGTACCTAATACGATTTCTACTGAATGGTCCGTAATTAACACATGCAATTTGTTTTCACCTGTGATTTTTTATTTTTTTTTAAACTGCATTTGTCCTGTTATAATTTCAAGCATATTATGTGCACTGGGTGGTCTGTGCAGATACATGCAATAACACATTCGTTCATTCCTTCACATTACAGAGACTGTAACACTCTCAAATCGTTGCATGCACACTTAACAGGTATTGCAGGATGAGTGTTGCACACATATCTGTATGCCAGTGCCAGTTGCCAATAAAGTGCAGTGTTAATGACCAGTAGTCTGAGCCCAGCTCACACAGGCAATCTCTTCCTGCTGGCCCCCATTATCATAGAGGTCAGGGGTCATACCCAGGGGGGTTATTTAAAGTAAATATATAAACTGATGTCTCCCTGTTTGGTAGTTAACACCCTCGTTTGACCAGCGCTGAGATTGCACAGTGCACACAGTGTTGTGTGAGGTCTTAATGTGGAAAGAGGGACTGTGGTACACGGCAATAGGCCTATTAAAGACATTCATTAGACCTGCGCTTATGAGAGAGGGACTAACTGGTGGGCAGTTGAATTAACAGGCCTTTTACATTACAAGCAGACTCACCAGAGGCCCATGTAGCTGCGTGGGGGAAATCGCACGGCCGGCCAGAGAAAAGTTGTTTATTGGAGTTTTTGATCACAAATTTGTGATATACTTTGAGTGACATGCTGAGCTTTTTTCACCTGTCTCTTACAGTGTAAAGACACAAGATTGAGATGTGACATGTGACATGAGGATTATTTTTGAAACAGCAGCTACAGTGAAGGGTTGAAAAGTTAGGTCAAGAGTTCATGCCAGGGGTGTTATTGTGCAGCCTCCAGTCAGTGCACTGGTGTCAGACGCAGGAGTTTTGCCTTGTATAGCACAATGTTACTGTACTTCACACTCTATTAGACAGGGGAACACTGGGCCAAAAACAACCAGTGTGTTTTGTCTGCTTTTAAGCCCAGAGCAGTTTCAGAGCAGAACTCGACACCACAGCAAGCGTTTCACTCCTCTATCTTGTTTCATCCGATTAAAGCGCAGGTCACAAAGGTCATTTATCTACAGATGTTTTTCTATCAAGCCACTCAGTTAGACTCCCTCACCTGTTTTTGTGCCGTATCTTGGACGAAAATTTGAATATCTCGCTGCTAGTCTACGATAATATGCTGAGGTCTGCGTTCTTTAAGTTGACTTGTGACTAGGTTTGTGCTCTTTAATGAACCTTGTGTGTTCGGAGGCCTGAAGGTGATCGTACAGTACACTCCTATGTAATAGCATGGGATGGCTCATTATAGAAAGGCATAACAATTCACACATTAATTTTCCAGCATCCAGTTTTTAATTAATCCAGTAGGCAGTCTTAAACACAGGGTACACAAATTGCCTTCGGCCTCATAATTAATTCTAATGGAAGAAATTAAAAATTGGTGGGGTGTGTTTGGATTGTTCGGCTGTGTTACTGTGGTTTCGAGCTCGCTGGAGCGACGCTGTCACCGACAAGGATATCTCGCTGCCCTGACCAATCCAGCAATCTCCAATCAGTGGCACGCAAGCAGGGAGTGTTACTTACTTGCCCACGTGGAGTCTACAAGAAGTGTCTGTGTGTGTGTGTGTGTGTTTTACTGGGCCCTGAATAACGTTTTTTTTTGGTGACTTGTGTGTGTATTTCCTTTTGATCTGCGCTCTTCTGCTCAGCTGTTTCTGAGTCGATGTGTTGGTGGGTTTGGTTACTCAGAGTAGTTACACAGAGCCTGTCTCAACACCCATTACTTCTACCACCCTTGTGTGTTGAAACGGTTTGAGATTGCTTTTCAATGTGTTGTTGCTCTTGGATTCCTGCCAGCTGTATTCAGTATCTACAGTACCTGTCGAGCCATGGGGAGTTGCACTGGAAACCTCTGTATCATATCAGCATTACTGATGCTCTGTCTCTGTAGACCTCTAAAGTCTACCACTCTCTGGAATAAGACACCCTGTTTCCTTTCTCTGCCTTCGCTTCTCACTATTCCATCCTCATTTTTTTATTTCTGCTCCCTGTCTCTCCTTACCTCTTCTTCAGCCTAATACAGTATGAAACCCCCCTTTTTGTCTCTTCTTTGTTTTCACTTGTAATCAATAAACAATCAAACATGTTTTATTTTCTGCCTTCCCCTCCCCTCCTTCTCCCCCACAGGCCCCTGCACATTCTGGTGTGTAATGCAGGAGTGTGCACTCAGCCCTGGAGCTTGACAGAGGATGGCCTGGAGTCCACCTTCCAGATCTGCCATCTAGGCCACTTCCTGCTTGTCCAGTGCCTACAGGATGTGCTGCGTCGCTCTGCCCCCGCCCGCGTTGTGGTGGTATCTTCAGAGTCCCACAGGTAAAAAACAATAAACTAGGCGTGTGTATAAAAGTTTTGGGTAGCGTGTTGTAAGTGCATCTACATCATCTAAACAAAATGAGGCATATACAGCAGGATTTAAAGTTTTTGTCTCTTTGAATAAATAATAAATATATATATTTTTTATATACTTTTGTACATTTATAGATTTAGTAAACCTAAAGATGAAATGTATGTAAACATTCACTATGTATCCTTGAAGTCTAACAAACATGTTGAAATAATTTCCTTCCTTATAAAACATTAACGAAGGAGGGAAACAAACGTGCTTTATAGAAAAACTAAAAACTCCACAGGGTGCCTTTAACTCCTGCCGAACCTGTTTTATGTAACAGTTGAAAAACATGATAACAGCAGACAAATTCAAGGATATAATTACCAGATCCTCACACCACACTGTATGTGGTTATTGTACCTTAAATTACCTTTAAGTTAATTGTGTTTTTCGCTCCTCAGAGAAGATCATCTGTAATGCCTTTGTTATGTCTCTGTGTTTGGAGATATAATGATTTTTATTGATAATGATGCACGTTTGACAAAACATACATCATAAGAGAAACTGTGGAGGATAGGCTGTACAAGTACAAAGTATTAAATCCTTTATTTCCTACTGACACTAAAAACCAAAGACAGACATGAGCTGAGCTAAACTAGGATGAACTCTTGAACCATCCACCAACTGTAATCTGTGATTATTGCAAGAATACATTTGACACATGAATTTATTATTTTTTTTTTATTATTTTTTATTTGCCACCTTCTGGTTTTTGTTTGTAGTCTGACCAATCATGTTTGAGCTGTCTTTGTTTGCAACAGTCTGTATGGAGAGAAACATATTTGCCGAAATGCAATTACAGAACCCGTTGGCTATCGTCAGACGATTATTTCGCTTTTTCCTCTTGCTTTTGGAATCATATGTAGATATATGTTTATGGAAATTAGCAGAGAAATCTCTTTTTGATGTCTAGACCAGGAGTTTGTTGCCTCTAAAGACTAAATTGTCGCAGACGATACCCAGTGGGTTCCCAGAATGCAGATTAGCTACAGTACCACTCTACTGGCATCTTCAGCACCCGGCAGAATACATGTTCATGTTCATGTTGAGACCTGTTTTGTTGCCTTGTTTTTCCAACATTCACAGTTAAGTCATATTTTAGTCACACTGATGGAGTTTAAGCAGTAATATCTCATAACCGCCCTGTCTAGTCCAACAACTCTTCAACTCCAGTCATGCAGTTACAGTCGCTACATTGGCCAGTTTTCACTACAAACTGATAGATCAGTCTCAATGCATATTGTCAAATATGACAGCCTCACTCACTGAAAACTCATTTCCCTCCACTCGCTGTCACTATGAATTAAACGTATCATCAACATGATGGATGGACTTTTCAGCTAAAATTTACTTTGATCAAGTATCTGCTCTTTGCTGTCTGACCCCCTGACTCAGCCCCTTTCTCCCTCCGTCTGCCACTGTTTTTCAAGTCTTATCTTTTTGTCAAGCGACGTCACTCCATAGGCGTCTGTTTTTCCTGTCATACAGTAGACAAGCATGATGCCTTGCAGTGATCTGTGAGCTCGAGCCCTGAGCCATGTGTTTCAGAGTCAGTGAGTGAGTCTGTGTGTGTGCGTGTGCGACATTGATCCCAGCCTCAGTCAGTCAGACGGCCAAGCAGAGTGATTGATTGGAGCTCGGCAGAGTGACCTGAGACAAGGAGAACATACGCAGAGTTATTCTAGCAGATCAAACAGCAGCACTATTACAGGGGCCCTCGTATGAGTTATGTTATACAGGCTGCCATGCATGAGAGGACAGGAGCAGCGGAGGGGATGGTTTGACACTCAGATTCACTTGGGGTCACACTGCTATTACATGCTGCAGGAAAAGTAAGAGGAAGAGAGAGTAGGAAAGGCTTATTGAGAGAAGGCATGTCCTGAAGGGAGTATTGACAGATTTGATTGATGCAATACTTGCCTACACAGTAACAATAGTGAGTTCATACAAGTTTTGTTGGTGTAAAAGCTGCTATAGAAACAGGAATGGGCATAACGTGCATGATTTATACATATCGTGAGGACAAAAATGGTCAGGTATTCTCTTCACTCTTTGCCCTACAGCTCCCGCTCTCCTTTTCCTGCCTCCCCAACACATACACTCACCTTTCCTTCTCTCCTCTACAAGCAGCAGCGGCTTTAACCCCTTCAAAGGCGGCTTAGGCAGGACCAGAGAGAGTCAGTTACACACTGACACAGACTAGAGGGAGGGGAAGAAGGAGCGGAAATAGACAATATCTCATATTACATCTTCCATTCTGTCCACCTCATTCCAGACCTATATTACATCTATTGAAGTCGCTCCCTTTTTTCTTTGTGTTATTTTCAGTTTCCGCTGAATTCCCGTTTATTCACTTAGCCTGCCCTCACAAGCAGCGTGTGACCCCCGACCTGGCAGTATATTGTATTCCCTAAGCCCCTTGTCCGCTGGTAAAGAATTGACCTGTAAGGGACAGGGGTGGGAGAGATGGACACACGGGTAATGGCTGGACACTTTATCAGTTTCCTCCACAGGGGCTTACTGTGGAATTAGCCCAATACAGGTTTACTTTGCCCTGGGGGTGCTGCATCAGATCTGGTCAAACAAGCAGAGGTAAACAACCTTAATGAAATTACTTCTGATAGATCTAAGCTGCAGCTCTAGATCCGTACTTTTATGTACAGACAAGATATTTTGGTTCTCTATATTTCATCATGCAAGTCTGAATCATCCGGCAGAGAAATTCATTGATTGCAATATCACTGTAAAACCGCAAGACTGTTGTAACTGGGCACAACTTCAGGATAACATGTAAAAAAAAAATTTGAAAAAAATAAAAACTACATTTGGTGCTCAGGCAATTGATTTATCAACCTCTACTTGCTAAAGTAGTTATGAAGTTGCAGCACATGAAATGAAAAGCCTGCAGATGTTGTAATTTAGCCAAGCAAGGATGTTGCGGAAGGCGACAGTAAACAAGAGGCAGCGAGCTTGTAAAATCACAACAAGGAAACCAGGTGACATTTTGATTGGTTGTTTTCTAATGACTGGATTAATATGTAGGATGTGTTCCACCGGTTTGGAGCCCATCTCTCCGTCTCTCTTTCTCACACACACACACACACACACACAGGACACACATAGGGAGTGTAGTTTTCATGCCTGTGTATTGTGTTGTTATTGTGTGACTGCATAATAACACAACGAGCAGTGTAATGTTTAAGGGGCCTTGTCAAACATCTGGACTTTAACAGCTCTGTCGCAGGCAATTAAAGAACATCATGTCACGTCTTTGATTTGTATGCAGCCAGCACCACACATCTGCCAGGAGAAAGCCGACACACAGGCACACACACACACACACACACACACACACACACACACACACACACACACACACACACACACACACACACACACACACACACACACACACACACTCTCTCTAACTATTCGATCTTGGACTGTGTTTCAGGTTCACAGACCTGTTAGACTCATGTGGCAAAGTGGACCTGGCCCTGCTGTCTCCAGTGAAGAAGGAGTACTGGTCCATGCTGGCTTACAATCGGGCCAAACTCTGTAACATCCTCTTCAGCAACGAGCTCCACCGCCGCCTCTCACCTCACGGTGTCACCTCCAACGTATTGCATCCTGGGAACATGATGTACACCTCCCTTCACCATAGCTGGTGGCTGATGACCTTTCTCTTCACACTGGCCAGACCTTTCACCAAGTCTATGGTAAGGCAGAAAACACGTCTGACAAAGTGTTATATAACCTTATGACTGCACAAACTGTAGAATAGCCACTAGAAGGGATCGGTTAACATTCGCTAACTTCTCATTTTACCAGAAGTGGCTTTGTGGAGTCTGCTGTGTCCCTTACTCAGCCTATATATTTGTCTTGGCACGTTCCTGGGAGAGAGGAGAGGAAAAGGATGGAGAGGGGTTGATCTGCTGAGTGCTGAGGGCTCAGGGAGAGAGCCTGGGTTTCACAGATAGAGAGATATTCTGTGGTTTGTTTTCCTCTTCCTCCTGTCACTGTTTATTTAACTCTGAGAGGCGGTTCCCCTATCCTCTCACAAGGGTAGGCGATATTCCAGATCCTGTGTACTGCAACTATTAGGTTACAGTAAATGCACTGCACAAACTCAAGTCTCTACTCGTATGCAGTCATGTACTCCAGAGTACTAAGATAATAAGCTCTCTGTCAAATATGTTTTTACCATATACCCCATTCCCATCAGGAGAACCTATTACCAGATATTTTCAGATGCATTATCTTAAATTCTGAGTCATATTAGCAGGCTGACTAAAGACCTGTCCGAGAGCAGAGATACAGTAAAGACAATATGTCCTCACAGGCTGTTTTTGAGAGATAAAAAGAGAGGAGACCAGGTGCCGTGCCAGAGGGACCTGTGCTTTTTATCTGTTTACAAGTTAAATTTTTTTGAAGCAACAATAAAACCAGTATCCCTCAGAGTATTGACCACTATACTTTGATGATGGTGGGCGTTAGCCTCTCCCTATGACTCAATGAGCTGTGTCTTTGGGTCAACAGCTCCTGGACCAAGGGTAAGGCGCTTGCGTCATAGGATTGTCATTCTCCAGTGGTGCAGGAGATACAGCTGTATTAACTAAGTGTAACTGGGCTGCACACATCATTGGCTCTTCTTTTAAGGATGTACGCAGAAAGAAAGGATCTGGTGAAGTATAGGAATGCTCACAAGCCTTTTGTCTGTCTTTTGTGTAGAGGAAAGCCCTCAACAGTTCTTTAGAGTATCCAGTGTTCTTATAGTCTTTGGTTGTGGTCACATGCATGGCCTGTGGACCGTACAGTTGTGTTGTGAGTATACTTCAATGCTCACCTGGACAATGAAACCTCTGGAAATGGGTGATGAGTGATGTTTTGCTATCGGAGTTGTGTGCCAGCCACATATAGTAAAAATGAACACCATGTTTAAGTATAACATAGTTCCCAAGTTTCAGATTTTAGGCAAAGATTGGTGATAAACTTCATCAACAGTAGTTGTATCTTTTGATCGAATGTCCTGGTCAACCTGCTTTAGCAGGGGAGGAGACCTGCGCACAATAACTTACTGTCAGCTGGTGAAAGGAGTAGTTTCAGGAGCTCAGACCCAATGAGCACAACCTCTTTAGAGGCCGGAGAGCCTTGCCCATCCTGCTGAAGGAATGGACTCAGCTACTGAGGTGTCACACTGTTGAGTCTGGAAAGAACGAGGGCATGTCTGATTGTCAAACCTCAAATTAAGGAGGAACTCTGCAGATTTCACTGTGGTTGTGGCACAGTTGACCAGCTTACAGGGGCACTAGAGGAGTCATTGGCGGCTCCCCTTCCAGTCAACGTCTTTTTGATGGATTTGGTCATGTCCCCTGAGGTGTCTTGTGGCATAATAGGGTGCCAAGGCCAATGCTATTTTTTTGGACAGATTTTCTAGGTGTAGCCGGGGAATGCAGAGTCAATTTTGGTGCTTTAGGAATGCATCTCTTTTTAGTTTTTTGCTTGAGATGTAACTTCTGTTGGCTTCAGTAGACCGTGACCGTGCGCATACTGTGGCAATTTGCAAAAATTGGCCTTTTTGTCAATTGTACCTCGATTGTCACGGCCTTAAAAATTTTCACCCAAATTTGGACATGCATTTGAAGTTGATGAAGCATTACATCTACAGTAACTATTGCTGTCAATGGCATTCAATTAGATGATAATATATAAGACTGCTTACTACTAAAGTTTCCTCTCCAGGCAATAACCTCTATTGTACAGCTCAGAGCGGCAACTGTTGTGAGTGTGTGAGGATGCATCTGCGGGGCCGTGTACAATAAATCACTGCATGAAAGTGTTCATAGCACTTGTGTGTGTGCCTATGAGGTGGCGTTAGGTGCCTGAGGTTAATGTCCTCACACACTTTGGGTATGAACGATAAAATCCAACACTGTGATTTATTTTAGTCTAAGTTGTGTCCTCTGCTCTGCAAGACTTTTCAATTGATAGCAGCACTCTACCCTTTAGGCTCCATAGTCTCCTAATATATGCTTTAGTTTGACTATTACATCTTTCCATTAGCTGCTCTTCATACTTTATCAATTTAGTGTTTGCACTGAAGGGAAAATGTGATGTGTTGAAAGGCAGCGTGTTGGAGTTTTAGTGAAGCGTCATTCTGATCCATCATGTTTGACAGACACAAGGCCTCAGGCCGTCATTTGTCTCTCCTCCTTCTGACATACGATGAGAGATGAGAGGAACTGCTCCTCAGCACCTTTCACAAAATGCCAAGCTGAACATTTCCTCAATTTGACTATTTCTGTCACAAAACACTCCTTTTCCCCCTCTTTCTCTACTTTCTGTAACATTTTCCTTACCTCTCTTTCATCGCTTGCTGTCTTGTTTCAGTCTTCAAATCTGGTCCATGTCAATTTTAGCTGGACCAAAATTTGTTAAACACGCTTTTTAATCAGATGATTTGAAAGTGTATCCCAGAGTGGGTGACACTTCTGTGTTCTTTGTGTGTCTAAGGGAAGATTGTTAATGTTTTGGATGTGAGCACACAGATGCAATTAGCAGAGCGGTTTCTCCTCCAAAATGAGGCTATGGCTTTCCTACATGTGGTTAATTAAACGTAGTGTAGATGTTAGTAAATATTAAAGGACAAAGGTAGAGCTAGTAATTAAATTCTGGCGTGCTGACACAGCGATTAGCCAAAACTCATGTCTGATAAAGGCCACACAGACACACACAGACACACACGGATACAGCGGCACACCCTTAAGCTGAGCATTTGCTCTTATTTAAATCTGGGGTTGATAAGGCCCCTGAAAGTGTATCCTCTTTAAAATCCCACTCCTCACTCCTTCTGCCCCCACATTAAGGGCTTAATAAAACAGTGATATTATTTCAGTTATTGGTTGCAGGGATATGAAGATGGTATCGCTTTAATTGCTTGCGTACGCTTGCGGGATCCATGGAGATTGTTCTGGGATGCAAACACAAGCAGAATGTCGACTCCAAAAAACAATCACGAAGCCCCCCGTGTGTGTTCTTGCGCAAATAACCAGCCTCTCATTTAAAACACAGGTTTGATTTATAGGAGCACAGGTGGAGTGATATACAGTGGACACAGACACACACAGACACACATGAATTCACAATATGGAGACTGCTGAAACACCTGGAGCTACATGTGGTCCTAAATCTTTAATTTGATTGTTGTAGTAAAGGCAGGGAAATGTCATGTCAGGCCATAAGCCCCCATACTTGGTCATCCAATCATGTTTATGCTTTCCTCCCTCATTAATTGCGCGTCATGCTCTCTTACTTTTATCAGCTCTTCACTTTTACACTTAACTTTTATCTTTTTGCTACCCGCGTATTAGCAAAAAAACATATTTCCACTTGATTTTTGCATTCTTTGTGTTGTGGCTTCTACTTAAGGGAAAGAAACTTCTTTATTAGCAGGGAGCACAGCCCACTCTGCTATTGATGTACAGAGCTGATTCCATTTTGCTGAGTTGAGAAAGGCATCTATAAAGAGCCATGACATTTTAATCAGCCAAACTATCTCTCACTAACATCATGTTCCCCTCCCCGTGCCTTGATCTACTTATCAGAGATTGTGCGACCAGGCCTGTAACTCCTGTTTCTTTAATTCAGCGTGTTTAGAATGGGTTTTCTCTGTGTCCTTTGGTGTGATTATCAGCGCTGAATGATCTGGCCTGCAGTGATGTGTACTGTTTGTGTATGTGGCTGGATATATAAGAGTGTGTGTGTGTGTGTGTGTGTGTGTGAGTGAGTATAAAGGCGAGTGAGAGAGGCAGTGGTTATCACAGTTTTGTTTAATGCTCAAAATTTGATTGACACACATTTTAGGTTTATTTGATAGTATTTCAGGATAGGATTGCGGGCCTTTCACAGTATACGTATATGCTTATTAGACAGTACACTTTGAATCAAAAGCAGACACATTTAAACAGCACAAATTGAATTTCAGTGTTGCAGTTATTAGTTGGGCTGTAACCTTTGTGAAGTTGTCACCGTCCTGTCACGCTGTAACGCTGACCCTGTGACATTTTGTTGACTGACTGATTGCTCCCTCAAGATCAGTGTACCCTCAGGCTCTGAGCAGCTGTGCTCAGCCTATACTCATCTAATCTATACCTTAACTATAGGCGCAGACAGTGCTGAGCTGAATGGAGATCAGTGTGGGCAGTGGCTCCAGTACCTCATCATCCACTGTAATGGATAGAAAGAGGGGAGGGAGGTGTTGTGGGCACAGGCCTAAGAGGCTCTGCTGGTCCAATCAGACACATCAGTTCCCCCAGGGGCCGGTTTCATCAGCGCTCTTGCCTGGTCCCATGCTTCTTAGCGTTTTAGCGTGATTATTTTACCCAGGATCCTGCCTCGGGCACCAGGCCACCTTTTTACATATGCACAGGCTGAACTTTTGACCAGGCACCAGCAGTCAGGGCTGTATTAGAGAAACGGTTGTTCACTCAGGAGTAGTGGGACTGCCCCCTCTGCTGAGCCTTGCCTACTGTGAGTAGGAGCTCTCTCTTGCACCTCGGGGGTTAACCCCAGAGACAGGTCCTGCAACGAAGACATCAGCATTACCATATAACAGGCGTACGGTGAGATCGGGAGGTTGGTGCTGAATGTGAGCCACTTTTCCTTCAGTGTTCTTTTTCCAGTTTCTCTCCTGCAGACAGACGTTAGGTCAGGTGCTTTATCTGCTATCTGGTGTAACACACAGACGTAGTGACTCTGCTGCACACCCAGGCAACTTGTCTGTGTGCGCGCACGTGTGTGTGTGTGTGTGTGTGGTGCTCAACCATGTGGAAAGAAAGAGGAGCAGAGGTCCCAATCTACCCGCCAGCCCCCCTTCTCCTCTGTGGGGTTAGATGAGCTGCCAGGCCCTTGTAATAGAGTCCTCTTGGATGATTAGGAGCTACACAGGAGGGGGTCAGCTCCAGCCTGACTGGAGACACTGTGTAGGTTTCTACTCAGTGGTGTAGACAGAATATTACACAATATGCTAACTGGTATGAGGTTCACATCTTCGAGTGGAGCTCTCTGATGATGCACGGATTTCCTTTAGAGACCGTTTTTTAGACTATTTTTGAGGAGATAGATATAATGAATGTGATATTCCTGTCAGACATCCCCTGCTGTGCTGCACTATGTATGAGAGAGAGAGAGAGAGAGAGAGAGAGAGAGTGAGAGAGAGAGAGAGACATAAAGGAGGGGGAGAGAGGGAGAGACATTGGGAGAGAAAGATGTGTTGGTGCGGGGATGGATAAAAGCATACAATCCCATTTGGCTGTATTGACATGTGTGTTCCTGCCCAATCCTGTTACTGGGATTATTGTCCACGGAGATACCATTTCATTAAAGAAAACACACACATACTCAGACACACACGCACACAGTGGGTGAACAGAGATGGCCTGAGGCCTGGTTATGTGGTCCATTGCACAGGGAAACTGTGTAAATGGTTTATTGTGGATGAGTTGATGTGATGGAGAGCGTGTCTGGATCAATAAAGAACCAATCAAATGCTGACAGTCTGCTACTGTATGCAGTCAGTCATTCACCCCTCCTGCCTGTGTACAGTTATACAACATGAGTGTGAAGGAGACGTGAACAGTATTCGCGTTGAACGCGGAAGAAGTTGAAGAAGGTAATTTTGAAAAGAAACTTTTGAGAATAATTTCCCATTGAGGGATCAATACAGCTAATCTTCTAAAAATGTAATTTTCGCTGGTTAACGCTGCAGTATATGTTATCTTGTTGATAATGCTTTTTTCTGCACATTTTCACTCAGAACACACCAGTTTTACCTCTTTATAAGATGTCTTTCTCTGACAGTTTTGTTTTGCGAAAAACAAAGTCTCCTCCACAGCCACATCCTCTCTGCTCTTCCGGCTCCAGACACCTCAGGGAGGCCATTAGGATGTCTCCCCAGCCTGGGTTGTCTGACTCTGGGCTGAGCCAGAGTTGGGGCTGGGCTAAATTACCCAAGAGCCACAGGTCAGAGCCAGCTAGACCCTCATTGCCAAGGGACTCTCTCTCTAATAGAAGGGATCAGAACAGGCCAAAGAGCTAGAAACTGACCTGGCCAGAGAGACATCCTTTACTCACTTACCCTCTACTCTACTCTCCACATTGGCTCCTTCACCCTCCATCCCTCATACCTTTACAGCTTCAGAGCTTTTCTTTTTCCTGTGACCCTCAGAGAGGAGAAAGGTGTAACCTATCACCCCATCCTCACCCATACACTCCTACAGTTTTCCTTCCCCTGACCCCCCCATCCACCCCAACTCAACGCACACAAACACGCACACACACACGCCTCTCCCTCCCCTCTTTGTTGTGACATGGAGCTGATGGACTATTTTTCAAATTGATTTCAAAAATGTACATAAGCAGCCGATCCCCTAGCCCAGATTACCTATTGATTTTTAATATGAAAAGCTCATTATATAAGCAGGAACTGCAACACAAAAAGCTAGCCAACCTTTGCATAAATCCTTTAATTGAATTTCCAGAGCCCGTGGTTCTACATTTTTTAATTAAATCCATTTCTTTTTTTAAGGGTTGCTGTGTAATTTGCATGCTGTGAAGTGGGTGCTGTCCCAGATAAAGTGCCATTGATCCTTATTAAGGCTCACCTCTGGGCTCGCTGAAAACCAACCGCAGAAATTAAATGTGCTCATGGTGCATACACTTATTGCCCGCATGATAGGATTAGAGGCAGAGGGAGAGAGAGAGAGAGAGAGGGAGGGAGATAGAGATGGAGAGAGAAGGAGTGATGGGGTAAGAGGTGGGGAGGGGGGGGGTTATTATTAATAGTTGTTCATATTAATGTAATATTTCACCTTTCCTCCTCTGGGGTGAGATTGTAAAGAGCTTGTTTATAAATACAGCTCGGTCTTGGTATTATTAGGGTTTCTCATCAAACACACTGTGGTCTGATGTGTTGGTCTTTGTCGCTGTGTGATGGTAGCATTTGAATCTGCCAAAACACTGACAGATATGGCCGCACGTTTGTGTGAGTTTCACCCCGATTTTACTGACAAACACGCTCCTCTTCATATTTAGTTTCAAGCTAAGACAAGTTCTGATCATATATGATCATATATATATGATCATGTGTAAGTGAAGCCAATGATCAGATCTCTCATTGATCTTTTAGGAGGTCACGGTCTGCAATCCTTCTAAGTAGAGGCTGTTTAACTACCTATTTAGATTAAATGATACTTAATTTTCTTGTCCTTACCCTACTTAGCATCAGGTAACCGAGAGTGTGTAGGTGTGTGTGAGCAGCGATTTTTATCCTGCATTCGTGCTCTGTGATAGCTGTTAAAGCAGGCCTCTCCTTCCTTGTCTTCCTGTGTGGCTGTATGCAGACGGTAGAGTAAATCAATAGGGATTAACCTGTGACCCCAGCCACATACTTATAGCCCAGTCCTCGCTGCTCACACATCTCTCATCAGTTTCACTTAAACACTGGACCTCACTCAATAAGGCACCACACGCTAATTCATTTCAAAGATGGAGAGGCCCCTATCACAGACCTCTCTCTCTCACACACACACACACACACACACACACACACACACACATACATGCTCATAGCAACTTAACAAAATAATGAGATTAGAACAGTGGCTAATGTTGTTTTTATTATTTATTAATGTTTTAATTATGTACTTGATTCATTGATTGTTTGTTTGGTCTATAAGTTTATATGTGTGTAAAAGAAAAGAGTCTCACTGACGAGCGAGATATCTTGTCACATCTGTTTAGTATCATCGAAGACGGTGAAAAGCACTAAATATTCACATTTAAGCCGAATTTTTGTTTTAAAAAATGTAAGTAATTAGAGTAATTTATGTCAATTAATTGATAAAGTGTTAAAGCTCTAAAGGAGGATGAAAAACAATTGAAAAAAAAAAGAAATAGAAACATTCAACTTTTTAAACAGTTGGTTCATTCAAACTCCAGTCAGCTCCGGTTTTAAGAAACCGCACTATGACATTTAGTTTAGAGGTTAAATGATGGTGTTGCTAACAGCGTTGAAATATCCCATTTAAAATATTTAGCAGCAACTTGTGTTTTTTGTTTTTTAATTATTTTTTTGGCCTTTTCAAGCTTTATTTTGACTGAGGCAGCTGAAGAGTGACAGGAATGCGGGGCGAGAGAGAGACGGGGAAAGAGCCACAGGTCAGATTCGAACCCTGGCGTGGGGGCGGCTGCTCTACCAACTGAACTAAACGCCGCCCCAAGCAGCAACTTGTTTTTGAGAAACTAAGTTGCTGTTACCATGAATAATAAAACCAAAACTATCTGCACTGCCAGAAACCAGCAGAGGTTAATGAGGAAATGTTTTATTGTAACTTTGGTGAACTGACCTTTTAAGTGCTGGGATCCTTGTTCTGCTGGCTGAAAGTGGAAAAATATAATATTAGTTTATTTTAGTTAGTTGGGGGGGGGGGGCAGGGATAGATTATTTTTGTGTTCATTAATAATATTATATGTTTAATATTCTATATCTCGCATGATATAATGATTTAATTTGTGGTAATTAAATTCATTGTGTGTCGTGTTGTGCTGCTTGTGTGTGTGTGTGTGTGTGTGTGTTAGTGTGTGTGTGTGTGTCTTTTCTCTCTCTTCCTCCTGAAATATTGACATCGGTTGACTGATTGGTCTGATGTCTCTCTATTCTTTTGTGTACATGCTCATATGTGTGTGTGGCACAAAACACACATATGTGTGTGTGTGTGTGTGTGTGTTGAGCTGTGCAGTGTCAGCAGCATGTGCTGCAAGTATTGACCCAGGCCTGTCCTCTGCTCTGACTGGCTCTTGTCCATAACTTGTCATCTCTCTCTCTCTTTCTCTCTCTCTCTCTCTCTTCATTGTTGATCTCTTTGTGAGTTGATCAATGCGTTGCCATGTTTTAATAGTTAGTATAAATTCCCAACAACTTTTTCCAACACATCACAATTCATGTCTCCAGTCCTGTGATCCAGCCTCGTCCTTTATTGAACAGTTCTCAGTGTCTGGCTTGTTTGTTTTATCATTATTCTCCATTACATCCTCTGCATTAAAACACATCCGTCTGATAGGGGTTAGAGACGTGAATGACCTCAGTAATGTACAGACTAGTACCTGGAAGCTCAGCAATGCTTTTAACCCACAAACAGGTTCACATAAAGCTCGTCACTGAGTGATGCTGGAAGGTCAAACCACAAACAGAGGAGGATGTCTTTTCTCCTGGGACAAAACCTAAATATAAAGAACTTCTCACCTGTCCTTCCCCCGATTGTATAAGCAGATGATTTATTTTCAGAATTTCTTCTTTTAATGAACATTCTTCTTTTCTGCATTTAAAAACACACCCTATCACCTAAACCACTCTCTCTTTCTTTTACTGGTGGGCAGAAACACACAGTAGCTACTCACCGAGATGAAACAAAAGGCTTTGATTTCCCTCATTTCATTTCATAATCCAATCAATCAGACTAAAACAGCTTGGTTTCTTTTCTGTCCTCCCCTAACCAACCAACCATACATATTTACACACACACGCATACGGAGCGCCTCCTAAATGCATGTGGAGCAGGTCGTTCCAGTAGCGGGGACCCCCCCTGGGGTTAGACCACTCTATGTGTTATTGATTGCAATGCTGTTGCATGTTGTGCTCAATCATGTGTTCCATGCATCTAGCGTTGTCCTCTCCCACCTGGCCCATTAGATTAGACTAATGCATTCAACCATTGATTAGTCATTACACTCAGACCTGATCAGCCAATCGTCTACCTGGTTTGACTCTACTTGACCTGTGAACTCTGGATCTCGTGTCATCTCGCCAACTCTAACATGTTAAACACACACGGGGCTCACAGCTCCATCTGATATGTATCACGTCGGAGGTTAAAGTAGGTGCGGGTTCAGCTGGGTTCACTACCTGTATGATATTCGATACTGATAGCATTTTCACGCATTTCCTAATCACATGCAACAGAGAGCTATAGATTTTATCATCGAGCATGGAACTGTTGAACCTGCCATTGATCTTGAAATTTACCATGAATGAGCTCGTTGATTGGAGTGCATAAGAGCTCTTTACAGGAGTCAAAGTGAAACTATGATGTATGAAGTGTTTTCAAGAGTTTTCAGTTCTTTCTCAACCTCCGTTCTTGCATGGTTCCTCAGCTTACATAAACATGTCCCCTGCAGATATATAATCTATGTACATTTACTGTACAACCAAGCAAAATATTAAGGTATTTTACTTCTCTACTACTTTATTATTTTACTGTTTTTCTATTTTATGCTACTTAATACAAGAGGGAAATATTGTATATTTTACCCAACTGTACATACAGTGCTTCTGTGGTGTAATGCAGGGTATGAGAAGTACACACACTTACTTTTCAGTCACATTTGGTATACCTACTGTATCGCCTCTGATGCACATCATTCTGTTGGGTTGTGTGTTGGGTTTCTTTCCCCGGATGATGAAGGCATGATATAGTTGTCCAATTTTCATGAGTGGATGGAGTAAGGAACAAAGAATACTTATTATGTAGTTGTCACACCCGTCTGTTGGCCTGTATTTATTGCAAATTCTGCACCACCTCTGTGGCAAATGTTGTTTTCATAATGGTTGTTACTCCCTGAAGTTAAGCACAACGAGTTAAGTGTCAGTGTGAAAATAGTGTGTGAGCTAAATATGCAAAAGAAGTCTTACATGTCACTGTTGTAACATAGTCGTTGGACAGGCCACTTAAAAAGATTGGAGGCATAAATTAAGATTAAGATTAAGATTAAGACTATTCCCACATCTCCAGGCACGACTACACTACTGTACTTTAAAAGAACACTCCACCTATTTAGCATTACACTCCCTGTCAGATTCACAATGTTTAGATAAAATTGTTTAGACAAATAAAAAAAATAAAAAAATCAATATCAATGAAGCAGAACCAGATATATCAAATTATTTTCTACCACACATTTGTCCTCCTTGTCAAAACCTGGCGGCCACGTTACCCACAATGCAGCTCGCCTGCACATAATTCAGTCAGAGATTCTTGTATTTTGCTAATAGTGGCTAATGTAGACTCGAGCCGTCAAGCAGATGGTGGGTGTGTTACCGAGGGCTCGTGACTAACTCTCCACACACTCCAGATTTTTCATTCTCAAATTCATATTCAGACTTTGATGTGTAAAATTGTTGCACCTCTCCTTTAAAAGTAGCTTAACGCTCATCATTTAAATGCTGCCTACATGTTAATGCATCAGTAATAATCACCTAATAATATAATATGTAAACTCTGACAGGGGAGTATTTTTATATCTTTTTAGCTTTAACTCATGTAGTTCCTTCACCACTGGTTCCATACTCCTGTATGTAGCAAAGCAGACTTTACACTTGTTGTATACAGAACAAGAAATGATGTCTCTATTGGCTCTGCTTGACCATCCAATGTCAAGACTCTCACCTTGACAGTGGTGCTTAAGAAATAATACGTCCCTCTCACCTACCACTCCCATCCTCCTTATTTGCTCTTTTCCTTCTCTTCTTCTACAGTATTGAGCCAGTCTGTGAGGAATTGCTGTTTTAGGGACAGTCTCATTGATATGTGTGTTTGTGTGTGTGTGTGCAATGTGAAGCACAGAGCTGAGCGATTGGGGATAGATGTCCTCATTGGATATGAGCTGGCTACTCCGTGGCTCTGCATTAAATTTGTATTGAATAGGAAATTAATGATTGGATAATTTTATTGATGTTGCTGGTATTGAACATATAAACAAAATGTTCTTTTGAAGCATTGTGTGAGTGTTGCACCCCGGGGGGAGGGAGCAGTCCCAGTTGTGCTTAAGAAAGAATAAGTCCATGTTAAGTCCATAGTGTATTGGAAAAGAGAGCGAATGGATCGATGGGGACTTGGTGCTTGAGACACACTTTAATTGTATTATTTTCTTTCAGATTTCTGCCCTCCCATATCCATCTCAACACAGCAGTGACAGATTTGATATGTATTGCCGACATTGTCATGAAGACGGATTCGAATTTATTGAACAGTTTCAAAAAGGAATTTGTTCAGCTTTTATCAGTAGACCCACATGGACCATAAGGGGTTGTAGTTATAGTGTAGTGTTTGACAAAGGAACTGTTTTTTTTATTTTTTATGTTTTCAGTAATTTTTTTTTTCTAAGTGCTCTGATGCCTTTTTGTGTACGTTAAATCAATGCTGCACCACTGCTGCTTGGAAGTCTTCAGAATCAAACACTTACAACTTTCTCAAAGTGGAGACGGGCTGTTTCTTTTACTGTGAGTCGGATGGGAACAGATCAAAGAGACGAGAGATGGCGAGACTCTGAGTGCTGGAAACTTGTTTAATTAAAATGAAGCGATGAAGTGGGGATAGAGGGATGTTCTTTGATGCTTGTTCCGGATGCACTGTATACGTTATGCGGTTATTACAGATGATTTTTGTTTAAGAGGTTCTAGGAGAGGGTGGGACAGTAGGAGGTGTTGCAGACGCAAGGAAGGAGAGAAGGAAGGAGTGAGCTTGATGAAGTTTCTGATTATCCCACCTCCTCTGGCACAGAGAAGAATTACTGAATGCCATTTGGGTCAGTGCTCTTTATGGAACTACATTTATGAAATACATCTCTCCCCCTCTTTCTTTCTCTCTTTCCGTCTCTCCCTCTCTGTATCTCTCCCTTCCTCCCTCCCTCTCCTCTAATTGGAGATGCAATAAAGGTGTGTGGGGTCAGTGGTTCTTCAAGGTGAGGCCGCATGTGTGTCTCACTCTAATGTTCTCCTCCAGACACACGTGCAAACCGGTGGAGAAGTACCTGCCGCTCCAATCTTACATTTTCTGCCTTGCTCACAAAAACCACAGGTCTAAAACCGTTGTCTGCGCGTCAAATAACTTAACTCCTAACCGCTCACCGATTCTATGATAACTTTCTTTCAGTAATATATGGCTCTATCAGTCTATAGCTCCATGCTTTCTGCCCACCTCTCTCAACTCTGCTCCATGTCCTTGTGCCAGTCTGTTAAGCCAGAGGGCACGCTGTGGGTGAATCAGAGGCAGAGCTCTGCCAACACACCCAGCAGGAGGGGCCCTGCCAAGGGTGCCAAGGCCTCGAGAGAGAGAGAGAGAGAGAGCAAGAGAGAGAGGAGGGATGTGGGGAGGAGAATTTTGGATTCTCAAGATGGAAGTGAATCAAAGAAGATGAAGAAAGAAAATTAAAATAACAAGATGCGACGTGGATGAGAAAATACACTTTATATTACACGAAGGAACAGAGAATGACCTTTTCTGTCATCTCTCCTCCAAAATTGTTATTTTTGCTGTGCTGAAGATCCAGAGCTGCTGGAAAGCCACAAGTTTACAGTGAAGTACAAGCTCTTTGTCTGAGGAGCGCACAACCCAGTACCATTTTAAGCCAGTAGGGGTCATTGTAGTTCAACTGTCTGAGCAGAGAGAGTCCACCGGTGAGTGCTGAAGCTGCGGGACAGACAGCTGCAGTTCATTTGCTCTTGAGTCACAACTCACTCTGTTATCACAGGCTTTTCTGAATATATGGAATTAAAAATTTAGCATACATTTAAACAGATACACCCTCTCCCACACACACTTTATAATCTTTTTTTATTCAGTTAAACTTTTTGATAAGAGTCGAGTACATTTAAAAGCTGGTGACCTCTGCAGGAGGCCTCGGGTCATTTAGGTATGCTTGATGCACCACTCACCTGAAGTCAGGCTGGTAATGGCACAGAGCCTAGTGGATCTTTTGATTGGTATCCTCATGATTCCTCGTTAACACTTAGTACCAAAAGGGCAAAGAGAGTAAGATCAGGTTTACACTTGTGAATGAACAACAAACCACCCTCTGCTTCACCTGCCTGTTCAGCCTAATTGATTTAGCACTTGAGCTGATAATTTAATGTCCAGGACGAAGAGGGCTTTGCCTCCAGGTATTGTTTGAGACACCATTGTGGAGGAAATAATTACAGTCTGTTCTGTTTAAAAGGCTTCCTCTTTCATCAGGAGTGCTGAGGAGAGACAAACTCTCATTCTTTCTTCCTCTGTTTGTGTGTTTTTGCGTCATACAACTCCAATCTGTCTATTTTGAAAATGTGTTAGGCTCCATGTAGTCTTTGTTTTAAGTGAAAAAAGACAAAACCTATTTTTTCTTAAACGTTTCGGGGCAACTAAAATGAGCGAGACTTCCAAGATGTTTATAAACGTATACAATCTGTATCTGTTCATCCTCAACTCTGTACTCGTTTCAAAGTCTTATTCTCCACCCTTAATTTGCTTGCATACAAATTAAGCATGCCACCACTGCCATTGACCTCCAGTAGATGAATATTAGATGAAGCAGCAGCCAATACGTGAATAGCTGAGTTCAGGACGGCAACGATTTTAATGGCAGCGAGCAGCCATTAACAGTATATCTGAAAATAGACAGAGGATTTTCCATAGATCATTAATGACGGGAAATCTATCCCTCTTTCCATTCCTCCATCTTTCGATATATATCTCTTTTCTCCCCTCGTTCTATTTTTCTACCTTTACTGTATTTCACTCATGTCATATTTTATTTGTGCACAGTATATTTCAGCTTCATCTCACTGCCAGTGCCCACACACAGTCTTCAGAAGGCCTTTCAGGGCTCACTATTAAAATGCATCAGATATTTGAATAGAGCCCACTAATGTCTGTTTAGTATATAATCCACGTCCCCTCCTCCCATATTCCTTGTTATTCTAGTTTAGTGCTGTAATCAAGCAGGGCTTGCCAATAAAGTTTATTGTACGGAGCTAAGTGTCAATATCACACACACACCCAGGGCAGAGAGGTCTCTTTAATTAGAATAGGAGAGAGCAGGCTGTGTGTGTGTGTGTGTGTGTGCATACGCATATGTTTGTTTGAGCATGTGTTTATATGTATGTTTGGATTTTTGTTGATTTTAACCATCAGTGACTGTAAATGCCATTCAGTGTTAACCGCAGGCCCGTTCTTTGTAAAAGTGACAATGTGTGTGTGAATAAAAAATGTGATGCCGGGGAAAAGAAAATCATAAATGTGACACCAACATCAAAAATTCCACTGCTTTTATGAACAAATCAATTCTAGCTTTACATGACTATCGAGCCCGGATGTTTTGAATCTATGTTGAGTCTGAACAAACAATAATCCCCACTATATGAAGTATTGATTAGACCTTCTCCCTCTCTGTGTGGCTTTATTAAAGGTACAATTGTAAAGGTCTTTATGATGATGGTATAACCTGACGGAAGAAAACTTTCACAACTACCGTGTGGCAGCGCCAGGTGAAAACAGGCACTCTCTTTTAACATACAAACCACATTCAACCACTTTGAGTTCAGAATATTACGATGAAAAATGTTTTTCATCAGCTACTTAATTCAGTGTAATTTAAAAAAAGAATCTGAGAGTGGAAGCCAGTTTTCATTTTCCTGTCTGGCTCTATCTTTCTCGCTCCACTCTTTTGCTATTTTCCTATTAGGCCACTTACAAACAGCCTGGTTAATATGTAGAATCATATTACTGATATGAATTCTTTGATAAAAGACAATTTGAGCAAGGGCAAAATTGAAAACACCTCCCACTCCTAAACACCCAGAGTCCCACGGTGGTGAGGGGCGGGCTCGCAGCTTCAATCAAATAGTAAAACACAAAACCATTTCCCATTACAATGCAAAGAGATTAAAGACAGATTAAACGCACTCTATGGGAGCCGGGGCCTATGCCAACCACAGATAGCTGTGTAGTCTGACGGGGGAGAGGAGAGGAGAGGAGAAGATGAGGAGATGATGACAGAGGAGAGGAAAGGGGAAGAGAAGAGAGGAAAGAAGGGAGGAGAGCGATGCAGTGAGGGAGAGCAGATGGAGGAGTAATTTGCGTGGGATGTGGTAGATGGGGGAAACATGGCTGTGTGTCAGTGCTGAGCGATGCCTCCCGTTCTGTAAGAAATCAATTTAGGGCGGGACGGGGACGCCGTGCATACAATAATTGAATATTACTGCTTACTATCTCCTTCACATGCAGCTACTCTGCTCTGCACCGTGAACTGTATGGAGAAGTGAATCAGGCGGTGGAGCGGGAGATAGGGGTTAGGGCAAAATATTGAAGAGGTTCAAGTACTGTACAGATAATAAGTTGATACTCTAAGTAATCTCTTCAAGTTAGTACATGATTGAGAGGAGGAACTGTGAGTGTGTGTGTGTGTGTGTGTGTGTTTCTATCTATCTATCTTCTCTGCCTGCCCACCCTCTCTCCTCTCTCTCCCTGTCCTGTCCCGTCTATCTGTCTGTCTCTGTGAATCTGGACCCTGACCTATCAGATCCGTCAATCCTGTCTGGGGCCACATGGCATGATCAATAATCACAACTGTTAATCAATGAGCTTTTAAATAAGCATCGACCCTGCTCACAAGGTTAGCCTCGTTTATTGGTTTACATTAGTCTAAGTAACACAATCAACTGGTCATAAGAGCAGATATGTCTTCAGAGGATCAAAAGAAAAGTTGTTTCAGCTGTAGCAGCGTGACATTTTTTGACATCTCTGGACAAAAGTTGACTGATTAGACAGCTGACCCTCATGTGAGCTCTCATTTTCTCATGTAGAAAAACAGGGGAAAAAAGCACATATTGGCAAATTTTACTACTCTACAAACAGTTTGTCCGCATTACAGTCACTATCTCCTCAAGTGTAAAAAAAAACCCTGCGGAAAGTCAGGAAAAGCCAGTAAAAAAACAGAACAGTCCATACATCTCCACCTGTAATTAAATGGAAAAAGGTTTTCTATGACCGCATATCATGATTATTCCAGAATTGATTAAATCAAAGTTAATTCAGTCTTTAATTTGTGCCTGATTTCCACTTGGTTCCTCTGCACAAACTGCTCATTAATTCTTTGAAATGATATCAGACCGCTCTGTTATACGATCATTGAATCATCTCCGAACATAATAATCATCCATGTATCATAACGGATGATCAGGAAACATTTAATTAGGATAATTACTCATTAATCCACAGAAGGAGCTTTTTTGGAAGGTGCCTCGCAGATTGTTTGCACAGTTTTGTGCGCGGATGAGTGTGTGCATGTGTCTTTTGTCTACGTGAGTAACTGTGTGTACATATGCATGCAGCGTGGTCTCGGTAATATTCGTCACTGTCTGATTTACTGTAGTAAGGTTGCCATAGCAGGCTGGGATCCACTGCATTTGTCTCCATTTCTTAATGGTATTTCAACAGCTTCTACACCAACGGCCGTTTCTCATTTTAATGACTGGAGAAATGACTGCGTGTGTGTGAGTGAGTGTTTATGCACATGTATTTTTTTTCCCCTTTCAGTAGGATACAAAGATAGAGCTGGGCTACCTGTGCTGCTGTTTGTAAAGACAAAACAACATCAACAATATTTCTTTAGTTGAGTGGGAGTTCTGATTGATGTGGTAGCGACCGGTGGCTATTGAAGTGACTATTGTTACACTGGTTGACGTGATTGAAATTGGGTTTCTCTTCTGTCCTGCTCACACAGATGACACCCCCCCTCCACCCCCCCACCCCTCTTCTTTCTCACACACACACACACTCAAACACAGAGATGGTTCCTACAAGATCTGACAATTACAAGAGGGGCTTTTAATCAATCTGGAATGCAGCTCAGAGGGGCGAGTGATGGCAGGGGAGGAAAAGGAGTGATTACTCCCTCTCAATCTTTCTCTCCCTTTCCTCCTTCTGTCTGTCTCTCTCTCTCTCCTCCTCACTTCTCCTTTTTTTACATGGTCCGTCCCCTGTGATTTCAGCTACAGACTATTTAAACAACCCCACTCCTCACTTCCCTCACTTCCCTCTCTTTCTTCTCCTGTTTTTTTCCCCCCCTCCCTCGTAGCGCTTCATGTTTGACTATTAGCTGACATGCACACAGGGAGCATCGCTCATCTCCCCAATTTCTCCTCCTCTTGCCTCACTCCCACCCCTCTCCTCTCCTCTCCTCTCCTCCTCCTTCTCACTTCTTTCTCCTGCTCCATGTGTAACTATTAGCAGACATGCTCTCGGGGAGTCTGATGAATATTTTAGCAGCCGCGGGGAGGGGCTCCAATCCTCCTCCTCATCTTCCAACACAACTAATGGACCAGAGTCAGTGTTTTCCTTTGCACAACTTTACATCGTGCTCTGGGTTGATTGCACTTGAGCACAAACTGTGACATTACACTCTGGTCTGTCTGGTTTGTCCAGGTTGTATTAGACCAGACTAGCAGTGACGGGACTGGAAACACTGGGACTGATTGGACTGTAGCTGGGCTCTGTTGAGGTGCAAGATGACAGAAGAAACATTCTCAGAACATTTTGAATCCTTTAATGTCAACGATTGAATAGAGTCATTGTAGAATAAGAGAGATGTTAAAGCTCACAGAATTCTCAGTATTTTCCCTTCCTCCTTACTCAGTTGTTGTTTTTTTTAGATTAGTTCAGAGTTTCTACCATCGTTTCTCTTTTATTATGTTGTGCTGTTCTTCTCTTCTCTAGGTTTTTATATGTTGCCATGAGGTGAAAAACATTCTGCTTTTGATTTCAACTCTTCGTTGGACAAAACAAGACTTTGAAAGACTTGACCTTGGATTCTTAAAAAACATTTTTCACAATTTTCTGACATTGTATAGATCAGTCAATTCCATTGAGGAAATAAACTGCACTTTAGTCAATAATAAGATTTATCGTCAGTTGCAGCCTAACACTTCAGCCTGTTTTCACTGCTTTAATAGCTGGATTTTAAGTGCTGTCTTTGTAACACATCTCCATACACCTGCACTCTCCTCCCTGAACTCTCTTCCATGTCCAGCTGACGGTGCACACAATTAACCACATGACTGGTAAGAAAATTACCGTGTAAACACAAACTCACTCCCAGTGACGCGAGTGTGTGACGTTATTTGACTCTGCTGGACATATCTGTCTCCTTATTTGTCTCCACTTATGTCCTAGACTGTTCAGTTTTTGAAAAGCACATTTCTGCCAGTGAACCCAGCTCCACACATTCATACAGTATCTCCTTGTGGTCCCATTATCCTTTCACTTGTCTTTCTTGCTGGTTCACTTCCCTTTCTTCCCTTCACACCTTCCATGTCTTGTCTCTCTGTGTGGTACAGTACACACTGTGTGTGTGGGTGCCTTTACAGTGTGTGCGTACATGCACGCTAATCTTTAGATGAGGGGCTGGTGGTTAAATCATGATGCATAGTCCAGGGCTGCTCTGGCCACTGTCATTAATCAGTACAGGGGCGGGGGACGTATCTGCTTTTTATCCATCTCTTAAATCAGTCACTGCAGCTATCGGCAGCCCTCCCTCCTCCCCCCACCTCCTCCCCTCCATCTCCTCCCTCTCCCCCGGCCCCCTCCTCCCCCCGCAGGCCGCTGATTGAAGTGGCATTGTTTGGGAGACAAGCGGCGCTCAATCAATAGGCAGTCTCACTAAATTACCGTTTGCATGAAAAATGAAGGGCCGCCCAACCTGACTCCATTCAGCTGGGGATGTGCTGTGTGTGTGTGTCTGTTGTGTGCAGATTGGTGCGAGAGATAGAAATGTGTGCACGGGACGTACTGTACGGGAGAGAACTGTGTGTGTGTGTGTGTGTGTGTGTGTTTGTCAGGGGACAGAGAAGACAAAGTGGGCAGGTAATAGAAACAGGGTGTGCGTCGTTCTCTGCTACAGTGTAAAATCTTTGGGAGACCACCTACAGCTGCAGAGCGATGCAGGAGAAACAGGAGCTCAGGCTTTCCTGGTCATGTATTGATCACAGCTTGTTAAGGACTTCTGCTGTGGGCCCGACACCGTGACCCTCACCTTTCCCCTTCACCCTTCAACTTTACCTTTCACCCTCACCCTTGACTGACCTGCTCAGTCTCCCTTCGTTTATCTCCAACCTCTGCAGCTAAGAGGAATCCGGTGTGGATATATCTTTTTGGATTTTTATGTGTGAGTGTGAACACATGTAGTGACCTGCTGTCAAAAAAATAGACTTTCCCGGCGTGCAGTGTGTGTGTTTTTGTGTGTAGATTTTGGATGGCCGGGGTAGGGCTGGAGTGAGGTCTCAGCCTCTCTGCCTGTTTGTGCTCTGCCCTGACCTCTGGCTATTAATCATCTCTAGATCTGTGTTTACCCTCAGTTCAGCTCTCCAGCACACAGGCACCTAGAGGGGCAATTAGAGGAGGAACCGCCTTCCCAGTGCAGAGGATTGCCCCCCTCTTCTAGGCACACGCAAACACATATAGACAAACACACACACACATCTGAGAAGCAGGACCTAGCCTCACTCAGAGAGCCAGCTATAATGTTTTTATTTACTTTAAAAGCATCCTGCTGTTAATACAAGTGGCATATCACAGTGCTGCCATTATATTTGTATGGGAGAGAGTTTGCGCATCTCTTTGTTCAAGCGTGTTATATCTGTGTGTGCGCGCGCGTGCATGTCTCCCACCCCCACAGGGCATACCAAACATGCATTAGTATAAGTTGCGCAGGCTGAGTCTCATCCAGTGTACATATGGTAATGGATGGTTTGTGTGGAACATGTCAGCCACCTCATCATGTAAAAGCCTTCCTGTACAGGAGGGAGCATAGAGGGCTGGCAGGTAGGCATTAGGCAATATAATGGCCTCTATTTTTACACTGTGGAACACAGTTGAAGAGGCGACGCTTATGAAGCTTTCAAAAAAGCAGACACGCAGGTGGAGGGGCGGGGGGTGTTATGAGTGGGTAAGTGAGAGAATAAAACTGCTTTTCAAAACTGCTGGACCTGACTGTTGGACCTGTCTGTGCCAGTGTGTCTGTGAAAACGTGTGTGTTTTTGTTCGTGTGTGTGAGCAACATATTCATGCCTTTTTTTAAAATTATTATTATTATTAATGAAACCAATAATGGGCAGTCCAGTGGCGATGTGTAATCCATGTTGTTGTTATTGCTCAGATTGATCAGAGGAGTGGAGAGAGGGCCTTTTTTTTTAATGACCCGCTCTGATCGCTCACCATCTGGATTGTGGTGCTTCTAACCGCTGCCTCGTCTACTTTACAGTGAAATCAGCCTCTGTGATCTTAAGCAGATCAAGTATTGAGTCAAGGCATCAGCCTTTGTTCATTTCTTCAGATGCTACATCTTCAACTGCATCACCACCGAATACACCACAGAACCTTAACGTTTCCTTGAACTTTTGCAGTCAGTTTCAGTGTCTACATGCATTCTTGCACGCTAACATGCCTTCACCCATGTCTGCAAATCGTGGGAGTGTGCCAGGGTCTTGTGCTGAGTGGATGTAGGCCTGCCCTGGGCCCAGGGAGGTAGTTAATCTCTGTGTGTATGACATGTGTGAGCTCAGGGTATTGTACTGTATGTTTCCCTCTCACTCAGCTGTACTTAATGTAGCCCATAAAGGCTACACAACAATAAGCTACGCCTGGCACTCAGGCCACCATTCCGCACTACACTAGCCCGCTGAGCAGGATAAATGACTCCTATAAACCTGTCACACACATACATACACACATACTGGAGCGTGCACAGACTATAGAAAGTCATCTCCCTGGCTGTGGAGAATCTGCTGTAGTTCTCAGTGAGGTTGTGTGAAGTTTGTTTCACTCTGTGCGGTGTACGGTAATAACCGGAGTGCCGCTCGTAAAAGAAATCTGAGGTAAGAAATATGGGCGGAAAAGCCTTCTTGTTATCTGGGATCCTCACACTCAAAGGATATTAATGGAGGCATAGCATTCATGTGATGGTTCCATTATGCATTTGTGCATCAGTCCCAATTGATGCCATCCCTTTCTACTCCTTCACCTCAGCCTAGTGTTTAATCAGTGGCTGAAGACAGATCCAACTTCCCTAATGTCCTGGACCTCCCTCTGCATCTCACCCAAGAAGACTGATCTACATTAAGAGGGGATAAAATAGCCCTTCCATGTGATGGCTAGCCACAGTGTTCGTAAATGAATGCCATTTAAAATCCATAAAACTGTTATTCTGCATAATACCTTATGAATATATGTGTGTATGAGAAGTAGTTAAGTGTCGGTGGGTTTTTGTGTGGCCAGCGATAGATGGCCCTGGGATATGTTTAGGTGTGTGCACTGTGTTTGTGTGTGTATGTTTGCATCTCACACTGTGTCTGATGTTACACACACCACTATTATGAGTCCCTGAGATTGAGAGGATTTTATCTATCATTTTTACAAAAAACACCCACTAACCGTCCCGACTGAGTGCATTGTAGTGGGAGCAGTGAAAGAGCTATTAGTCTATTTATGGATCCAGTGTGGTGTTTATCAGTCACAGACTGACTGTGGCACAGACAGCATCATCTGGCCCCTCATGTTGCTTTTAATGATTTTCCTGTTAAAGATGTCAGTGTCATGTTGCTCTTGTTATTTTCCCAGTTGTCCTGGCAACCACAGATGAAAATGGTGCATCCAGGTTTAGTGGCGCCCAACGTGATTTTGATAAAAATGTAAATGTGATGTAAATCCTAATATTTATTCTTTCACTTAAAAAGAAGAAAATGAAAAAGGCTAAAGACATTATCTCTGTTTTTTTATGTCTTGCCTATTTTGGCACCAGCTGTGGTATTCATAAATAAACCACACAGATAATAGTCGTCGACGAGAAATCCATTTTCATTCTTGATATTTATTCAAGCAGTTCTCTCCCATGTTTATACAATCCAGAGTATTAAAAGATTGATTCAATTTTATGTTTTGGAATAAAATGCAAACAAAAACAGATGCTTGTGTCTTTCTTCCACCCTCCAAGCTGAGAAGGTATTGTGGTTTATGTAAACCGAAGAGCTCTGAGCTCTATTCTCGGCCTGGAGCTTCCCAGAAAGACAGAAAGAGAAGGTGGAGATGGTGAAGGTAGACTGCTGCGCTATACAGCAGGAATACTGTGTGGGTGAGGCTTAAAGATGTTGTCTGTCTGAGGCTTGGTACAGCTGGTAGAATATGACCTGATTTAGTTTCTATAATGGGTTTGTGTACCAACCTACAGCCCATCCTACAGGATAGACTATAAATTTGCAGTCAGGTTCTGAAAATGTAGAAATATTTGTTTTAATCATCCTTGTTATCTAATCACATGTTATGTTCTGAATGATTATTATTGCTGCTGTGCAGCTTTGTTTCTGTCCTTGCCTCTCTAAACTCAACCGGTCGTGGCAGATGGTCCGTCCACAATGAGCCGGGTTCTGCTTCTTAAAAGTTTTTCCTTGCCACTGTTGCTAAATGCTTGCTCATGGTGTGAGTTGTTGGGTCTTTGTAAATAATATTATTAAGTGTAAAGAGTACAGTCTAGACCTGCTCTACATGGAAAGTGTCATGAGATAATTTCTTTTAAGATTCAGCGTTATATAAATAAAACTGAATTGAACTAAAAGATTACAGGACCTCATTAAATTGATTCTTTTGATTCGATAAACACACAAATACCTGGTGCTACATTTTGTGTCATAATTGTCACAACCTCTGCTGGGTACTTTGTTCTATTTATGGTGGGTATGTGCTGGTTCTGTCTCCTGTGCAGGTCTGCCTGGTTTACTGAGCTACCAACACAAGCCTGGCTTCTCTCTGATTGGCTGTAAGGTTACGCTTACCCAATCAGAGTTTCCATTTTGAGTTGAGGCTGCTGTGAAATGCCACTGACCCTGTTGTTCAGGGCAGCTGTTCGTGTTTGCACCTTTTGTTTTTGTTGTTGTAATTGTGTCTAGTTTAGAGTTTAATGCATCTTTTATCCTAATGCACAACTTTTCATAAATATATTATATTATATTATATTCTATTATATTATATTATATTATATTATATTATATTATATTATATTATATTTAGTTTTAGATTTATATTTGACCATGGTTTTATATTTTCTTGGAGTTTCTAGGAGTTTTAAGGAATGTAATCAACCTTTCCATCTACAATTTCACCTACCTTTCCCCTGGTTTGCAGCCATATATTGCCTTATCGAGCTCTTGTTCCACCTCATAGTGCTTACACACCGGGACACACTCATTACTGAGCACTAATTAAAGGCATATTCTCTGTGTCCTGTTTTGCTGTATGCTCATCTGTGGCACGGACAGGAGGGCGTCCTTACTGAGCAGTGGGGGAGGGGAGCTACAGAAGGTGGGATGGGTTGATTTTACATGGGTACAAATATGCAGGGGGGAGTGGCAGCCAGACAAGGGAGTAGTCAAAGCACCCTTCATGTAATTTAAATGCAATTATGCACCCCCCCACACCCTTTTCCTCCATGGCTTACGATGCTGGGGTGAATAACGAGGGCGTATCTTCATCGAGTCCTACCCAGGGAACTAGTGTTTCTGTCTGGGGCCAGCCTGGCTCTTGCCTCGGCTCCAGTCACCTGCTCCTCTTATTATTGGACATTATTCCGCCGGCAGAGCAGAAAGGAAGAGAGGAGGGGAACTTTAATAGCACACCTGAATGGAGGGTGTCATATAATCAATGCATACAGGCCTGCATTACAGGCTGTCACTGAAGCTCCATCACACACCAGCAGAGAGGAGGAGGGAGAATGGGATATTAACTCTTGTGAAAGGAGGGATGGGTATCAGCGGCCTGAAATTAAATGGCTTGCTCTAAAGGAGATGAGGCCAGAAATGAGGCAACGGTTTGAGTTGGAGTTCAGCGTACGTGTTTTGCACAATATTTGCCTCTCTGCTGCAAATTTGTGCCCTCTGATCAGCTCTTTGTCTCTCTTTTCCCTTCCTGTTACCTGTTATCACTTGTTTTGCACATGCTCCTAGCGATGCGATTGATTGATATGATCAGAGCAACGGGTCTGCACTGTTTCCATGCATCTGACATTCAGTTAGAACTTCCTCAAACAGAAGTTCTCTTAAGAAGTTTTCTGTGTTTTTATGCGTGTGTGTGTGTGTGTATGTGTATTCAACTGCTGTCGTCAGCAGACTGTAATCCCTCTGAGCCTTCCCTGTGTCTGTGCGTGTGTGTATGTTTGTGTTAGTCCATTTTTTCCCGGTTTGGAAAATGCTGGACTGCATGTTTATGTGTGTCTGTGTGTGTGTGTGTGTGTGTGTGTGTGTGTCTGTGTGTGTGAGAGATGTTCAGCGGAATGCCCTTTGATACAGAGTTTTAGAAATGCAATTTCTTCCCTTTCTGTATATGGGTGTATTCATGTTGGGTTTATTAGAATATGAAAGTGTTGCGCCGCGGTGCCAGGGTTGGCCTCTCCCTCTGTCCGCTCTCGCTCCCTCGCTCTCTCTTTCGCTCGTTCTTTGGCCTCCGCGGTCTCTCTGGCTGGCTCATGCATTAGAGATGAGGGGCTAGAGAGAAGAGGGAGACCAACGCCAGGGGAGACCAACAGCTTACACCAGGAAACTCGCCATTATAAACAGGATCAACACGCCTCGCATATCAGACACTTTCAAGTCTGTGGGTATAGGTGGGAGGGGATGTAGTAATGAGGAATAGGCGAGCGTGAGTTTTTAAGCTTTTATGCACTCTTTTTAGAATATTGTCTTACTTTTTACTTCTAAGTTTCAACACGGGTTAAAAGGACAATCTTCCTTCTTTAAGCTACAATGTTACACTCAAATAGTGACACAGACCTCATGCAGTCATCATCATCAGCTGTCATTATGATCATTAACACCTTGCAGTGAATATGAGATTACAGGATGATAGAAGAGTTGTTGTTGTGTAGAGAGAAGAGGCTTTTCAGTTTAATAAAATACTTGTTGATGACCAGTCATCCTCTCCAAACTATACTGCCAAGTCCCATGTATGTGTGGCCTTGTGTATGTATGCTAACACAAATGCGAGTTCTTTCTTCTGGCTCGTTTCCCTCTGCCTGTCTCTCTCATTGCTCACTAACTTTCTGTAACTTTTGTGTGTCCTCCTTGGTCATTGAGTTGTTTGATAATACCAGGAGAAGAGTTGAGTCTCTGTTCTTGGTAGGTGCTCTGGACAGAGGGGCTGCTTGTTTCAGGGTCTTCCCCTGGAGAGTAGATTTGGTGGGGGGGCGTATAGGCACAAAAAGGTAGACTCACTCCTGGGGCCGGGTCTCTGTTCTCCCTTCAGCAGGAAGGATGAGGTCAGCTCTGGGGTGATCTGCACGGTGGCACAACCTGGATCTGTAAGAGTCAAAAACTCGTCTATCTTGTCCTCATAAGAGGAATGTTGCTATTCTACCTTTTCAATTTTACAATGTTTGTGATGATTTACTGTGTCTGTATACACAGACTTTTTCTTTTTATTGAATCTTACTATGCTGTTACCATGAACAAATAGGTGGAAGTGTCCCAAACTGATCTGTAGGACTCAAGACCAATCAATACATCTTTAAATTACTCTTCAATACAAAGTATGATTCATCTTTTGTTTTTTTGTCTATTGTAAATCATCAGATATGCTATAAGAGTACAAACTAAAGCACTAAAACCTTTTTTAATGTACAGCGTTGTGAGCAAATGAAGCATGGAGTGGCACAAATATAAGCTATCAGTTTCAATAAAATGAATGATATGAGCACAGAGGCTTAGGATAAAAAAATTATTGCTTTGGTACAATATTTTACTTTTTGGCACCATTTCTCGGGTGAATAATGCATCTAAATTCATGTTCCACACTGAAACTCCCCTATGCCCAGATATAAAGCACTGTGGAATGATATATTAAGTATTATAGGAGACCATCAAAGAACAAGCGAAGATACACACTATATTCTCTAAATGGAGAGCGGTTAAGATTTACTAATTTTAATAGAGGCTTACTGTAATCTAAGCGTGTATTATGGAGTAAAATATAAATATCAGATTAGACTTTTATTATTAAATGACCTGAAGAAGCTTGATTGTAACCTCTCTATCAAATATGATTATTAACTGACTGGTGGCCTCCACAAGTCTTTAGACATTGATAAAGTCCAAAAATGGACTCGTACATAGGCAACAGATGTGCATGCAGTTGTGTTTTTTTCCACATTCAGAGTTTACGTAGCTGGACATTAGTGCACAAACACTGGTCTCATGATTCAATTTGCATCACGCAAACCCTTGTGGTTGCAGAAACTATAAATTGGGCATTACACTTTATTTTACATTCTCTGAAAATGTGTTTCATTGTTTTAATGAACAAAAAATCAACTGTGTTTCTATTCCTTTTACTACCTTGGCTTCATTTCCGACTGCATCCTGTTAACTGTGGTGATCTTTACTGTATTTTTCTCCTTGAATTAGGTCTTTATGTTTTTAATTTGCTAATAGATACATTAAATTAGCCCATTTGTCTAGTGCCTACTACCTTTAGACTCTCTTAGAAATCACTTTTCTTTTTCTAATCGCTGACCTCTCGCAGTCAGTATGTGGTGGTCCATCCACTGCCCCCCATTCCACTGGCCAGGGGCTAATGTTCATGAGGCCTCCATCCAGACAGGGGCACTCCTCTAGCCTCTGACCCCAGCCTCCCCCTCCCTCACCTGGGTCAGCCCGCAGAGGACAGGGCCTAGGAGAAGATTAATGGAACTCACTGCTGGAGCAGGTGTGTGTGTGTGTGTGTGTGTGTGTGTGTGTGTGTGTGTGTGTGTGTCTGCATGAGAAAGCGAGAGAGAGGAAATGCACATAGGCCAGTGTGTGATAGAGAGACTGTGTGCTGGAAATGGGAACAGGAGTTATTTACTCATAGACAATAATGAGACAAATCTAAATGAAATTTCTTTTACAGTGTTGCCTTGAGGAGTGATTTTGTCAATTACTAATTGGATTCTTAAGCAAGTTTATTGATGTAATTTCTGTCTTCTTCAGGTAACAAGTGTAACCCTTATTTAGCAGGTGATTATGCAGCCCCACGTGGCACAAACCCTCTCTCTCTCTCTCTCTCTCTCTCTCTCTCTCTCTCTCTTTCTCTCACACTCTTGCTCTCTCTCTCACTCTCTCCTCCTGTGTGTGAAGAGTGCTGTTTCAGCAAGGTCTTCTGTTCATTCTCAAGGTGTCCTCCGTGCCGGCTCTTTTCTGAAGGGCCTTTTAATGGATTGGCCTGATATACCTTCCAAATGGAGCACTTTGAGCGTTAATTCGCTTTCTGATAAAGATCCCCCCTTTTTACCTTCCCTTTCTATAAGTCTTCTCCCCGATATGAAGTACACAAGGAAGGGCAGATGAGCACAAAATCCTCTCTCTGTGTCAGGCCGGGTGGGAAAATGGACTGGGGTGAAAAAGAATCAATTGGATCCCCATTCATGTGTTAGTGGGGTGGAATGAGTAGAGTGTATTGTGGAGAATGGCTGGAGGTTGTCTCTCTACCCCCCCCTTCTTCTGCCTCCACAGACTGGCCCAGTGTCTGGGGGGGAAATTGGAGCCTTTCTGTCGGCTTTGTGGCGACAGCAGGGGTTATCGCCGGGATCTGGCCATTGGCAGGTATAGCTGTCAAAGCTGTCACTACCTCTGAACTCAGGAGCATGCCTGCACACATACAGTATGTGCACATGCAGACAGCAACACGCACACATACACTCAGGCAACAGCCCTGCTTAGCCCTAACCAATACACATGCAGTACACATACACAAACAAACGAAAACATGCACACACAGACATGCAAACAGCATCTAAATTATGGAAGTATGCTATATAAGATAAGCGGTACATTTTTGGACAACCTATTACCGCTCCAAAGCTCATTCAATCTGTTAACCCCCGGCGTGCTGGAGTCCCACGCTGCATTTTGGCTGTTCCCGAAGGAGCACAATGGAGGTGGTTTGACCTGTTTGCCCACTCAAGTGTGACATTATTGTGCCGTATTTGCAGCCGGACTTGAAAACTTCTTTTGCTCAAACTACAAATTAAACATCATGTCTCTACACAAGTGCTTACATGGTCAGATTCTTATGAATAACTTCCCACCCGCCTTCATTACCCGTCTCTGCAGGAAAGTACTCTATGTCTACTGGCCCTCTGATGCAATGTGGTGAGCTAGAAGCCTCTGACTCTTCAAACAGTTTCTCTTGCGCTCAATTATTTATTTATTTTCTCTGTCACTGACTGAGCGGGAGCAGCGCTCTGAGCGGTTTGTGTTTCTTTGTTCATCACTGGAAATAGAGGGTCGGAGTAAAGCCCCTTTTCTTGTCGTCTTGGTTGGTAGTTTATTTGTTTGATCAGTTCGCTATATTGTGTTTTCAGCTTGTGTGTGTGTGTGTGTGTGTGCGTGTGTGTGAGTAAGAGAGAGAGAGAGAGAGAATGAACTGAGAGCATCTCTCCCATCCAAAGAGAAAGAGAGAGAGGGAGAGAGAAAGAGAAAGAGAGAGAGATAGAGAGAAAGTAAACTCATGTTTACAGTGTTGTCCCAGTGGATGAGGGCTCCCTGCGGTTCAGCCCAATTATGAGCGGAGAAATTAAAGCAGCCCAAAACATATGCACATCTTGGCTCTGGAGAGGAAGAGAGAGAGAGAGAGCAGAAGGAGTGGAGGAAGAGGGCAAAAAGTGCAGAGCACAGGACCCAGTGGGCTCTCGCTTTGACCATTTGGCAAACACACTAATTACACGCTCTCACACACACACACAAATATACACACATCTGCAGACGCTTTGTCGCATTTTGCAGCGGCTTGACTTAATTCAAATAATTCCCTTTCCATTCCTTTCATTATTGAGTGCGCTTTGACTTCTTCATTATCATATTTGCTCTCTGTCAAACGCACCAGCATTAGTCTCATTTGTGAAAGAGTTGATTCGGTCTTCTCTCCTCTCCTCCCCCCTTCTGCACGGCCCCGTCCTCCCCTTCAGCGAGACACTGAAAGACAGAGACAGAGAGCTAATCCAACAGCATGTTTGATGCATTTTTAAACAGCTCTGGACTTTTTCAAGTTTCCAGCCAACAGAAGATCTCATCTGCTATAATTTAATCAGCGGGTGGAATCACACTGCATATTTAAGCAACATTAAATATCTTCCGTTCTCCCTCTCCGGCCACTTAACTGAGAACAGAAAAAAAAAGAAGGATTTTATTTTATTTCCTGCAAATTTCCCCCCATTTACAGTCTTTCATCTGGCACTTAAAAGAAGCAGTGATTTGTCAAGTAATTACCATCTCTTTTTTTGTAAAGAGAGAATGTTCAAGTGCTGTTAGGAGAGTCGTGGTTGTTCTGGCACACGGAGTGGAAAGCTGTAGAAGGACTTTAAAAGCAGCGTGCGTGCTCACAGGTCAAAAAGCTGCTTTTACACGCTACATCCAATCTATTTAAAGTATTACACGGTTAAATCATAATGTAAATCTAGTGTTATTTATTCTCCATTAAATGATCCATGTGTGTGGAATCACAGTAGTTATCTGATTGTTTGTAAACTGTGAGTGTGTTCTTGCATGCGTGTGTGTTTGCAGAAGCCTTTTGTGGGGGATGCTTTCCTATTTTGCCCATCACAGCTTTTTTCTGTAACGTAAATATAAAAAATGAATATTTATCAGCGGTCCAGGGCTGTGTGCTGTGGGATAGGGAGAGTGGAGAGTGGGCTGTCTGTGTGGATGAGCGGAGGACCAGGGGAATTGATTTTTGACCAAATGTGTTTTGGATTTAATTCAGCTGCTGCATTTTTCTCCGCCGCTCTATTTGCATAGAAATCATTTGAGGTGAGTGAATTTTAGAGGACAGCCAAGTTGTGAGAAGCTACAGTCCCCCTTTGTGCATCCTGGGATTGAGTGTGTATGTTTGTGTGTGTTTGTTGACAATACATGCATGTGTCTTAAGTTTTGCACGAGCATGCGCTGAGTGCGCTTTCTTGTGGCCACTCACCTGTGCTGTTACATGGGCTGCCCAGGTGAAGGCAGCACTCTGCGCAGACGAGCGCTCTGACTCTCTGTCCCACACACATGCACACACACACACACATCAGATCCTCACAGTTCCCTTTTACACTCGACTCTGAAGGGGGGGCATTCTGATGACAGTCAATAGCCCAGACAACAGCGCTCTGTCAATATTTAGACAGTACTATAGTGTTGTAAAATGAACCAATACACAACGGATGAGGCTCCTCGCTGGATTAATGATGCCTGACTGACTGGCTGCTGCAGACGCGAGAGGAGATGAAGATGTTATTTACCCCTTCCTCTCTCTCTCTCACACTCTTTCCCTCTGTCTCTCTGCCTTGCTCCTCTCTCTCTCACACCTCCCTTCATTTGGAAGCTGCTCTTGTGTAGTTTCGCGCTGATCGATAAGTCTATGTTCAGTTAAAGAGGAATCTGATTCCAATAGAATAACGCTGGGCTTTGTTCACTTTGCATTTGTGCCTCTCGACACTGTCTCAGACCCTGTAGAGGGTTGTAGCTGTGCTCATGGGGATCGGGGCGGGGGGGTGTGAGAGGAAATGTTGATAATGATCCAAAAGTGAGCCCAAATCATGATGAATTACACCACAAACACACAATAATAATTTTCCTCTTGAGAAGCCTCTGTCACCTCAAAGTCACTCCCGTTTGTGTCCCCCCTTTTGCAACATCGGCCCTTGTGTGACTTCTTCCAAATGGGCATTAGAATCACCACGCTGCCATCGACTGTAATGGAATGTGACGATTAGCGCTCTCGTCGCTAGGCTAATGGGCCTGACTCCTCTGTTGGAGCCTGTGGGAGGTGCATTGTGGGATAGCCTAAATGATAGTTGGCGCAGAGCGGATGGCTGTGACGACGGGGCTAAGCGCCTCTCTTCCAGTTTTAGCGCCTCCTGTCTTTTTCCTCATTTCTCATAGAGGAGCGCAGACTGTTAGAGAACAAAAAAAAAAAAAATCCCTGTTTTTCTAAATGTCAACTCCTTCTGGTGGCCAGTGGGATTGTGCTCTAACTGGTGTCTTAGACAGGCGGATGGGAGTAAAATATAGCCCAGAGGGGGAGTCGTAAGCACGGCTCTTTGCAGACAAAAAAAAATGTCCAGGACTGATAAAAACATTGTAATCTCCATCTGTACACAAATACATCAGAAGGAGGGAAAAGGTTAAAAGAGAACAGGAGTGAGACTGTGTCAAATGTCATGTTTTGGAAGAAGTTTAATGCCTGCACTATGGGTGCTGTTGTGACTGGAAGCTCTTTAATTCATCCTCCTGTCTCTTATTTTTACACTCATAATTTCCCACCTGTCTACTTCAAACACATGTGAACTTGGTGCTGGTTTGAGCGCGTCTCCCCAAAGTCAAGCACTTTTGTGATTGTCCTTTTGGTTGGCTTCAGCGCCTCTTGACAGTGGTGGTTAGGCTCCTGCACCCACCACTATCTCCCAGCCCCATACACCAGCTTCACTGGAACAGATTAAATGAACACAATGATTCTTTAATCAGATAACCCACGCTCCGAATAGATTAACCTTCCTAACACAGGTCCTCTTCCCTCTCTCTTCGTCTCCTCTCCTCCTTTCTCCTCAACCAGAGAGAGAATGGAGGTCCACAAACTTTAATCTTCATTACCTGCTTTGATTTCTCTGCTAAAGGAAGAAATGCATAATTTACATCCTTTGAAGTAGCTCCACTATTACTGACAACATGTTACCTTTAATCTTAAGAGCCCCGGAACATTAAATATTTAGTCATTTACCGAACAAAGGAGGACCGAGGCGATGCCTTCCTACCTCTTTGACTTTCACTGTCATGTGCACTCAATGTCCCCGGTAAGAAGCAATTAATTTTGGAGGGAGAAACAGCTTTTACTGAAGTGCAGGTAACTTTAAGTTGTTTTCACACTTTTACCTTGTTATTTTATCCTGCTGAAAAAAGAGCTTTAAAGTAAAGTGCTACCGTTAGCAGAACTGGGTATGGGTGACCGGAAGGCTAACAAGTTAGTGTCTGTCTGTTTGTCACTTTGGGCCCATCCTCTCTTCAGCCTTGTATATTTTTTTTCAGTAATAATGGATTTAGTAGCAACACGTTTGATTGACGTCATAATAATTTCTTTTTCCTGCTGTTGTCTCTTAAAGCTACACAAAATCTGAAACAAACTGCAAATGTGCATTTGCATTGTTTGAGTGTTTGTGTTTGCATCTGTATGACAGCTGGTGTGTGCATCTATACACATCTGTATGTTTGTGCAAAATGTACCCCTGGTGCGCACTCACACACACAGGAGGTGTATTCATCTCTCAATCAGCTTTGCTTGAGTGAATTTGCTGAAGGTTTTTTCTTTTCTTTTTTTCTTCTTTTTTTTTTATCACCAACAAAACAATGATACACTTGTACACACATCTCTCTCAGGTGTTATGTCAAGCAGGACATCTCATTATTCTGCTTTCTTGTTATTCCATTCAGGGAGTCACAAACAGTCTGTGCCCTTTTCAGTGAGTTAAAACATCTGGTCACGAGTTACAAATCGGAGAACTTTTCAACAAACGTGTTGACGTTTTTCTGTTATTTCTTCAACGTCTTGTCAATGATAGGTGCTTCGATAGTCTTCTTCATCTTTTACCGGTGGAAGTGAGCGACTGCACTAGCGGTTTGTTTTCTAATTCCTCGTTGGGCTCTCTCTGAAGGAAAATTAGACAATTACCCAGACTCATAATGTTGTTCCACCCTCCACTCCACCCCACCCCCTTCCTCTTTCCTCATCTCCTCCCCCTCTCCGCCTTTTATGATTAATTACTCTGTGAACATCATATGCCGGTTGAACAGAAACACAAGTGTGGGACTACGTAATTGTATGTCTCTGTTAATGAGTGTTGATACACGCTTACAGTAGTCGCTTGATCCCTCTCTGTTGTCTTTGTCTCCCTCCCTCTTGCACACGTATACACAAAACGTGTGCATTCTCAAGTATACGCACACACACACGCCTGGGGTATAGATTACCATAGTAATAGCCGCTGAGTAGCTTAGGGCTGGTGACTGATGGTCTTATGCAGCACCCCTGTCTGCCACTTGGTCAGTGAAATTAATATCCACTCCAGACTAAGCTAGGCCCCGAGTCTTGAAGTTGCTGGTAGGGATCGTGAGATGTAGCCCAAGGCTAAGATCTACCTAACTTCCCCTCTGAGCGCCGAGCTCCAGCAGGCACTGGAGACACCGCTGCGACTAAAGTCATTAAGATATAGACCCACCTCTTTCTCTCACTGTCTTTCTGTCTTTGCTTCCCTCCTTTGCCAGCTCCTTCAAACATCTCCATGAGGACCTGCAGGAATAGAAATGCTGTATTGATCAGAATAAACAGTGGAATAATCTTTAGTAATCAGCCTGGGCCCTGGCTTTATTAACAATTGATGTGGTCGGAGTGGAGATCAAGAGAAGCACGGCTAAGATGGACTGTTGTGTATGTTTATGTGTGTATGTTATTGTGAACAAGATGGTTTGAGTGTGTGTGTGTGTGTGCACAGATCTGTGCGTGTCTTGACAATTCAGTCACCCAGTCCATCTCCATCCATATAGGGCTCTGTCTCTGGGCGCCATACATTATTAAACACTTGCTCTTTTGGAGTCTGCCCTGTACTCTGTTTCTTTTAAAATACAGAAGGCAATTTTCATATAGAAACCTATAGTCTGATCTTTACTGGCACACTTACTAAAGTGTCAACGTTGAGAGACAACTTATAACCGACAAAACTGTAGATATAAGGCAGGACACTTGTGGGTGTACCTGAAAGCCTCGACAGCCTGTTCTTGCTTTTCTCTCTCATTAGCATTGTACTTGAACTTGACATATCACCAACTCATTTTTCAGTATCAAGCCTTTTGTCTTTTTTTGCTCATAGCACATCACACTTTGTCTCATTGTTAAGCGTGTACGTGTGTTTGTGTGCAGACCCGTGTGCAACCACCCTTGGGCAGGGCATTTTTCTCCTTTCAATACGACATTGATTTCCTGTATGACTTCATCAGACTAATACCCGCTTTGCCTCCTCCTACACTCGCGCACACACACACACTCGCTCTCTCTCACTCACTCACACACACACAAACACACACACACACACACATACACATACAGAGATGCCCATAATGCCAGCGTTTCCTCCCAGCAATCAGTCAAGGCAGCTTGTCTTTGGATCAATGGCCTCTATGAGCAGACTTCAGCACTGGAAATGGAAAATGGACCATTCAGAAAAGCTGAACATATAACATAATGAGCAGTTAGTCACTCCAGAGAGAGCACCGTGAAGAAATCTTGACACATCCGGATTTGTATCTGTAATATTCTCATGAGACACTATTTGTGATGCTTCGCCCCGTTTGTAATCTCTCTGCATGATATCAAGAAAAGCCCACATAATCTCTGTAGATATTTCACTGCAAAGGCCTTTAACAAGACAGACCCTCCCCTTCTCCCCCCAAATAACTTATGACTGCACGGTGCTATAAAGAATTGAAGGGCGTTTAACCTTTTGTTGTGTGTCCACTAAGCCAACACCAAAGGGAACTGATAGTCACGAGATCTTTTTTTTTTTAAAGAACGCAATAGTCTGTTTATTAACCCTGCAAACACACCTGCTTATGACATGCACCCACATGTGCACAGACAGCCAGTAATACTCCCCAGTTTGAAAGCACAGCCCATACTCTCTGTGATAATACACTCAGTGATCCCTATCAGCAGTACATGAGGTGTCAGACAGAAAAGAAAAGGGGGGAGATTGGACACAGAGAGAGAAAGCTAGTTATCCTTATACTAACATGCAGATTAGAGCCCTGCTGGGTTCACTACATGTAATTGAAGTGAGGCGCTTATCTGTGGAGTCAACGGACAATATAACTTCCCCAACGTTGCACGGATGATGTGAATAGAAGTAATATCTTTAAAACGTGTTTGAAACTCATGGCAATGCACACGCAGGTACATGCAGGAAATGTGTGTGCGGAGTACCTGTTAGGGCATGTACAATACATGTGTCTGTGTGTATTTTGAGTGTGTATTACCTGACAGTGATATAAGGATGACTGTAAGCTGGGAGAGCTCAGGAAGAGACCAAGCAGTGTTAGGTGTCAGGAGTTATGAAAGAGAGGGATACCTGGTATTTTTTGGCTCCCTCGGGCTCGGAGTGACAGGATATAGTGTCATGGTGTTTTCACAACGTTTGTTTCAAGCCTTCACATTATTACAGCGGGCGTGGAGGGAACACTTGTAGGATCAGACCCAAAAGCCCCTTCAGGAATAACCCTCATTTCTCTGCCTCTCTGATCCCTGTTTGTACACACTTCTTAGATGTGTTTTCTCCCACAGTTACAGCCCCTCTCCCCTTTTCAGACACTTTTTCTTCCTCTTTATGTCTGCCTTTCTTTTTCTCTTTGTCAGCAGTCCTCCCATCAGTCTTCTCCATACTTCTGCACAAGCCAGACCATATAGTTGGGTGTCTCCACACACCAAGTTTCCTCTGCTCTCCTGACACATCACCTTCCTGGCTAAGACCCAGTTGGGATGAAAGAGATTAGATAGATAAGAAAGAAAGTGAAACAACTGTTTTACCCTTTCAGTGAAGTAGGTTTCATCAAATTTCTACCTGTGATTTAAAGGAAACTTCCAGTCTGCAAAGAACACTGGGTGTTTTTCATCATATTTTTTATTTTTATCATCGTTAGTGAAACATTTCTCAGCTATGTTTTGGAGATTTGGGAAAACCAGTCACAGAGTACACTCCTACAGCTTTTCAAAAAACTTTAAAAAAACAAACATTGGAAATCATCACAATAATTAAAAACTAGTCCTCTGAGAACTTTTGAAAGTACCTTTACCAAATCTCTACAACAAAAGTGAGTAAAATGTTATTGTGACCAACAGTCATAATGTAAAAAAAATAAATCCTGGTTGACTTTAATAGTCACAACGTCTCAGAATGTTTTTGAAATGTTGAACTTTAATTTCTTTTTTATCCACATCATGTCTTTGAATGAAATGTCAGATGTCACATTAGTTATAGATCTAAAGATTCTTTTCTTTTAAACAAACAAAAGTTTACATTTAGTGTTTTTAGTGTTACGAAAAGACATTGTGTGTTGAACACCTGCTCTTTTTTGAATATTTTAAACATGAATGTGTTCATTCATGTTTACGGCTTTTGAAAGCGTGTTACTCGACTTCTTTACACCACCGCTAACTGTTGATCAGTAGAATAGCCTGAAATGAGCTTTTATTTCTAATTTCTTTTTTTTTCCCTTTGAAAGTTTGTTTTTGTTTAAACAAAGCAGACCCTACGAGAGTCTCCACAGTAATTCCAGAGTTACTGTAGACTCTTTGACCTGGCCGTGCAGTGTGTGCAGAGTGTACATTGGCCCTTTATGATGCTGTCTGTGTTTCTGCCTATAAGTTCAGGTTGTAAAAGTTTATCCCCTTTATGTACTTTAACAGCCTTTAATATCAGCTCATAAACTAGCACCAAACAGGCCATGGAGACCCTCTCCCCATCAGATAGATAACACACTGATGAATGCTCTGCCAATTAAGGGGTCCACATCTCCAACACTTGACTGCCTCAGCTGGGAGGTGTGAGGGGGGTGAGTGTGGGTTTGTGAGCATGTGAACGCTTGTGTGAGTGTGAACACTGGCAGCAAATACACACAAATGCATAAAGACTTTTTCTCTGAGGTAAAATAACCATGTGTGTGTGTGCGTGTATGTGTGTGTGTGTGTGCGCAAGAGGAGACGGTGTGTCTGTGTGTCCCAGCAGAGTGTGTAATCTCTGCTGTCTCTGTCTCCTGCCTGACTGTGACGCAGAGGGAGGATGTGATGGAAATCTCCCTCTATTTAAATCCACCGCTGGCACATCAAAGCCTGCTACTGCTGCTGCTGCTGGAATAACAGAAATAATTAGACACAAACGCCTCATTTACATAAAAATGTTAATTAATCTCTTCTCCCCTAGCCCAGTCGGCTGGGATGGCTCTGTGTACAGTGTATCTGACAGTGTGATCTGTGTGTGTGGAGACAGAAGTACATTTTTTTTATGTCAGTCATGAATGAGGAGTCAGAGACTTTAACTGAGGCTTGAACCCCCTCTTCTCCATCTCCCTGTCTTTGTTTGTGTCATTTAACTCCTAGCCAACCCTCATAACAGCTGTCCCATACAAAGCCATGTGTGTGAACCCTGTTGGACCTCCTACATGTTTGATCTGACTAATGGGCCTTGTTCGATTTGTCCTCGTCCAAAATGTTTGCTGATCAGATTCCCTCCTTCTGTCTGAACTCCTTTATCTCATGGAGACAAACTTTTCACAGTGATTACACAAACACTCGCACTGTTTACTTCAAACTAACACCGCAAGCAAACGCTACCGCTTGTGGGTTGTCTGCTCGTGTGTTTGAGTTTTAACATACATCCTGCTGTAGTGAGGATGAGATGTTTACAGTATATGAGTGTGTGTGTGTGTCTGAACAGAGGGTTTGGTTAGTTTTTCTATACTTTGAATGCATACACACTGCTTGCTGTGTGCTATAATCCTTTTAATGTGTATTTTATTTATTACTTTTATATTTGATCTCAATTTTGTGTCTTATTGGGAACTTTTTGATCTGGAGCCATATATATGAGCCTCACAAACACAAAATATATACATTAATCAAAATTTAATCTGAAGTGAAATTTACATTAGCTACAGCAAGCAAAAAGTTACCAATTCTTCTGATTATTTCTTCTGATTATTGTACTTTTGTTTCAGTGTTGTGGTTTCCATATAAAAGCCTGTCTGTAGAGGTGACCTCCTCCTCTTTTCATATCTGTCTGCTTAACCTGAGACAACATGCTCTGACTGGAGAGTACAGACACACTAAGTTGAGCCTGATTATAACAAGCACTTAAATCTGCTTCTGCACACCCCCCCTAACACCAGGGTTTTATTAGAACAAGCATTTACATCAGCCTCTATGCCTGCTTTATTAGATCTAAGACCTCTTACATCATTCAAGATACGTGCTCATGCACGTCCTGCAAGTCCTCTCCAGCTTGTCTTTACTCACCAGGTCAGGGTTTATCAGTGCCTCTCGTTTTGTTTAAAGAACCACTTCCAGAGAAGACTGTGGATAATGCAGTTTATTAGCTTGTGTTTCTGTAGGTTTTTGCACTTCATTGCCCGTCTTCCTGCTCCGTTTTCTGTTTTATCATTAACTTTGTTCTTATTGTTATTAAGATAATTTGCTGACGTTATAAAATCAGATTGCACTACAGAGCATGTCTCATACTTAAGCACATAAGCTGTAAAACTAAATGGTTACTGTACACAGAGATTTTTTTTTTCCTGTGCTTCATCCTTTTTTTTTTTAAACTGCTCTATCTGTACTACGAATATAGACATTTTGTTTTGTGAAACAGCCCTTTCCCACTTCTAAAGCTGTGAGTCTCTAAGCAGTTCACTATGACTCTCCACTAGCTCTATCGACTGGCTCTCTGCTCCTCCGGTCCAGTCTCGGCTGCTCCTTTCATTTACACAGCCAGCGCACAGCGGCCCTGCTCCGGGGAGAGCCGCTGAAACAAGACTTCATCAATTCCAGATGAAACACCAACATTTCCTCCCATTACACCAAAGCACCGCTCCCGCTCGCTCTCCGCGATCTCTCACTGCTCTGCTCTCGGTGTGTGTAATGAGGAATGGGACTGTGTGTGCGCGCATTTGTGTGAGTGTGTGCGCGTTTATGTGTTTTGTGTGCTCTTGTGTGTGCTCGTGTGTAATAAGGAATGGGAGTGTGTGAGTCTATGGCGGAGGCAGCGAGAGTTGGGGCAGTGCTGAGGGGATTAGTCCGGGGAGCAGGTGTGTTTGTTTGATGTCTTCCTGCGAAGACGAGAGAGAGAAAGAGAGAGAGAGATTTTCAGCATAGACTTTCTCCCCTCAACCCCATCCCTCTCTCCCTCTCTCGCCTCCTACACACTAATGCATTAAGAGACAACTCATTTTTTCTCTCTCAAGTTATTCAAGAATTCAAACTCAGCGCCTTTCAAATTAAAATTCACATTTGCTTTATTGCCCTCACCATCACCCAGTTTACAATGTGAGTTTCCTTGCAGTGAAATAAAACATTGACCCCCATGGACAAAGACAAGAGACACCTTTTCATATTGTAATCAGTAAAGTGAATATGGTTTAGTTTGTAAACACTGAAATATGATAATTAGAAATAAAAATAAATAATGAATAAAAATAAAGAGACAGTGCACATGAGATGGAGCTCAGCACACAGCCACTTAAGAAAACAAGCAAAACAGAAGCAAAAGAAGAAAAGCGCTTCACCACTTTGGCAATTGATAGCAAAATGAATAAAACACAAACAAGTCAGGATACACATTTACCTATTTGACCATCCATATGAGCCCAAAAGAAACAGAGGAACAATGTAACTCCAACACAACGGTAATCCTCGGGGGATCCTAAAAGCTTATGAATATGTTTAAAAAAATATAGATGGATATAATACATTAGAAAGATTAGATATAGTTTAACAATTTAGTGTAATGGTAACAGAAGAAAATAAAAAGGCAAAAAGGAGCTCAGTAAAGTTTCATGTGTTGTTCTGCGGTAACATCCTCAGACTCTGTTTTTCTGCTTTTATGGCAAAGTGTATGAGTATATTGATATTTATTTATTTATTTATTATTTGAGATATTCTTTTTTACAGGCATGATAACAGAAAATGATTTTTGTCTCTGTCTCTTGTTGTTTTTCTGGTTCACCAATGTCAGCCAGTTTCAATGACCAGGCTGTGATCACTCAGTCTGTACTTAATAAATATCTTTCTCGTGTTCTGGTCACTCAAGGTGCTAAGACAATCTGGTTATTGTTTTTCTCTGTACAATGCTAAATAGAAGTGAAGCCACTCTCTCTCTTTTCCTTCTAAAGGCAGCAGAGTCATACATGTTGTACTATTGATATTGCCTTTGACATGTTTTCTTATTCTTCTGATCTGGAGCCAGTCAACCCTGCCACAAGAGCAGAGCAGGGAGAAGAGGGGGGTTCATTTCAGATCAACACCCTTACCTGTCTCCCTGTACGTTACCCCACATAAATGACTTACTATATGACTGCTCAGGACCTGCATCTCTGTGGAGCAAACACAGTCAGATGAGCTGTCTTCTAAGTGTAGCGGAAAAAAGGGAAGCAACAAGCCTGGCTTGGCCACAGGAAGGGGAGGATGTGATGGAGAAGGGAAGAGGCTGATACTGGAGGGGAGGAACGGGCAGCGGGGTGGAGGGGGGGTGAGAGTTGGGCTTCTTGTTTGTTTAATATCTTTATCTTAATCTCTGCCCTCGGGACACAAAGGCGAATTCATTCGGAAAACTGGATTATCTCACTTAGATGAGTCAAACACACATAAGGCTGCACTCTGTGTGTGTGTGTGTGTGTGTGTGTGTGTGTGTGTGTGTGTGTGTGTGTGTGTGTGTGTGTGTGTAAGCAAGAGTAGGAGAGGGAAAGATCAGGGTGAGTGCTTTTTTTCCCCTAGGTTACATGTATGCTTTCTTCTTTAAGCCGTGAGATTTTCACACTTGAGGTTATTAAATAATAATAAAGTCTTCCCAGCTGCAGATTAATTTCTTACCAATCAAGCAAATTAACAATCATCCAGCGAAATTTGTGGCTGATGTTCATTCATGTCTGGATTGGATTTAGCCACAAAGGTGAAAATCATGGACATAATGACACCTACCTACAGGGATGTTTAAAAGCCATGAGATGAATATGTTGCCTAAAGGAACACTCCACTGATTTTCCAGGGGAAGTTCTGTTTACTCATCTCAAGGCGTACTACGGTACCTAGTCTGTGAAAACAGTTGTTTAATGTCTTCTGTAGCTCTAGAGTGAGGACTCGTTTTTTGTTTTTTTTCTTGAGCTTGTGAGTCCCACAACTTTTATGGATGTGCAATACTAAATCGGTTGAGTACTCCTTTAGGCCTTCTACAAACCTTCTGAATTTTATGGACAATTGAGCACTTACTGCCTCCACTAACCAATTACCAAGGGGAAACCCTGCTTACCACTAGTGGAAAATACTTTTTGTTTCTGCAGAGATGGTAAAGTTTTGAATCTAGTGGCCATTAGAGGAGCTGCACCTTGCACTGACTTCAACATTCAGCTGCGGTGTCTGCCTCTTGCTCAGCCCCTTTAGTCTAGGTAATTAGAAACCTAGCTCAGTGGCTGAAGATGGTGATGTAACCTCAAAGAATATTATTTGAGCTTGAACTGATGTTGATTCCTCTCTTTTCAGCTCAACATAAGAAAATGATTACAACCTTGATTGTGAAAGTCCTATAAGAGTCAAACAGAAGTGAATATGTGGCACGAGGGCTGCAGAGTTCAAAGTGTTAATGTAGGGGGGCTGAGAGGTCCTTTCATGTAGTCTACTTACACATCCTTTAGTTACTCATGTAGGATTACACTAAGCTTGACATTACATTCGATAGATGTATGGTTTGCATAGATATGTGTGTGTCCCCATGTGTGTTTAAGCACTAAATCATTCATATTTCCCCTTCCTTTCACTTTAATTGGCCCTCTTTCCACATTTGCTAGGATGCCACCCCCTAGTCCTCGTCCTTCCTCCCCTCTCACCACCACCTCTCTGCTCTCAACTTGACCCTAATTGATTGTAATGAGCATGAGCTCTTATACCCTCCTCCCAGTATCCCATCTTCTCTGTCTTCTTCCTGTTTCGTTTCTTGTGTGTGTGTGGGTGTGTGTAGGGGAGTGGGAGACATGTTCTGTGTCCATATGAGTATTGGGTAGCTGTAAAAATCTGTATTAGTCAGGACATGCTCACTAGCCGAAAGGCTCAAGTGTTGTACGATTTATACTGTGCCACGTTAGTGAAATACTCATGTCCAATTCTCCTCTGTGAGGTCATTTGGTCATGTTTCAACCAGTTAGTCTGGTTGTAATCTAACTGTAGCATTAGGCCAGGGGTATGATCAAAAAGAAAGAGCTCGTATGACGTGTGTGAACGTTATCAGTTATCGACATCATCTTTCTTATCTAACAAGTTAAATCTGGGGCAACTGGACTTGGTTGATTCATGAAGATGTTCACATCTCATCCAAGAGGCTTCTTCAGTTCTACTGTCCGGTATTCTGACTGGATCCAGGTATTTAGCCGAGGAGGGATTGTTGACCTGCCCCAGATTTAACTCTTGTACAACATGTTTTTCCACCATGTTGAAAGTCGAAGGAGTTTATGGCTGTTTTAAATGGCCACACTTGGAAGAGGTTGAAGAGCTGATTGTCTGAATATGTGTCAATCCATTTGACAGAGTCTTCTGTAAAGCAGTCATAATGTTGCACTCAGACATACACATGAAAATGGCAAAAAATAGTTGTGTAAAGAATAAAAAAGACCTTGAAAGAAGTTCAGATCTGCCTTACCTATACCTGGACGATTGCTGCGTGAAGCAAGTGTGAATGTCAGATTGACAGTTTTCGAAAGTTGTCAGTCCTGAAGATGTCTTTACTGCCTGTGTGTCAGAATTTGAACCTGTCAGACAAAGTGATGTACCTGACAGGCAGCTCTGCACCTTTCCAATAGGCGAACTACAGTACGACAGGTTTCAGATGGCAGGTTTCTATAACCCCGTAGGATTTTTTTTCTTAACTTGCTGTTTCCTTCTCACTCGCTTTTCACTGTTTTTTATCACACAGGGTCAAGCACTAGACCCCTTTTAGACCCTGCATATCATTCAAATGCCATCCATCCAATTCCACAGTGTTGTGCCTCTTCTCAGTTTCTGAACCTCTGCTAATGAATGACCCCAACATGATGTCACCGCGCTAATTCATAACAACTGCCATTTTTCTTTGCTTTGAAATGCCAATATGATTAAACACTGTGTCGAGGGCAACTATCAATCTTCACCTTCATAATCAGCATTAAAGGGATTGGGCAATTTATACTGTAAACACACACACACACATGCAGTATACATGCACAGCACACACATGCATGTACATTCATGTACATATTAAGGCGCTGTAGGATTAGAATTGGGTGGTAGAGTTATGGGTGTGTTTTAACGGCGTAACGTATGAGCTTTGACATCCCAGAGATGACAAAGTGCAGGATCGTTTACAGTAGAGGGCCCTTGCACTCTGTTAATGCCACACCATTTACATGCATGACAATGTACCCACATTTACTCACTTGCACGATCAATAGCCTCATACTATGGCATGTGTATAGCTCTGATATGAAGTCCTTGCACATTTGAACCCAGCAAGCTCCAAAACACAGGTCAAAATAATAATCTTTGAAATTCAAGCGAGGAGGCCGCTCCATCAGTAGCAGAAGGTTCCTCCTCCCTATAGTCCGTGGATAGATAACTTATATAAATGTAAATTGTTAGTTTGACTGATGTTAAGGCGGCATTTACATTAAATTCCAGTGATCATCAGGGTTTTAAATGACAGGTCGATACGACTGAGAGCTTTCAGCCTCAGTTGCAGCCCAACATTGATCCATTGACTTATGGATTAATGGGAACACTGATGATAGCCCGCAGGGAATGTGGAAATGACAAACAGTACAAACACACACATATACATACTCACACAGGCATACGCACATTCCCAGACAGGCAGGTTTAAGCGACCTCTAAGGTGAGCCCATCCGGTCAGAGAGGACAGTGTGATGTGAGACAGTCTGACATAGACCTGTCTGTCAGATGTCTTTTCCCTATTCCTTATACCTATTATGTGGCAGCTTATGTCAAAAGTCAACATGAAGCTCTTGCTAGTTAGTTTTTACACATTGTTGTGTTTCATAGTTACTGTTGCCATGGACACAGTGGAGTGAAATGTTTGTGTGTGTCCTCTGTCAAGTTTTATTCACGTCCACACCTATTAGAGTTAATGTATTACTAAGTTCATTAAATTTATTATTGGCGAACAAACATGTTTGTAATTATCACATGTCAAACTTAAATATCTGAAAAATCACATCACTTTGTACCACTCTGCACAATTTGCTGTACACACTCTGCTGTACTACAGCTAAATATTAAAGTTACAGACAAAAGGTTATCAGGCGTATATTTTGGGTACTTTTAAAACATAATTATCATTTATTTATATGTATATATAGATATAGATATATATAGATATAGATATAGATATAGGTGTTTTGCTATTACTTATCAGTGCACACAGATTAGAATGATACATGTAAAACAAGAAGCATCTACAAGTTTTCCAAAGTAAGAACCAGTGTTCAATATACAGCTGCAGTTGAGGGTGATGGCAGGTTGATGTCAGGGTCCTGCACTCAACACCCATCTACACAGCAACACACAGCAACACACACACACACACACACACTATATGTATATACAGTATATATATGTTACAACATGGTCCTGGTGATAGGTGGGTAAGATCGATAAATCTGAACGAGATGCGTGTGTTTGTACCCTCCCCTTTTACAAACACACACACAGTCCGTCACCCACCCTTCCCCCTGTCTTCACCTGTCTGTAGAGGTAAACACATGCATTTAAATCAGTTGTGGGGTGCCGTGGTAACAAAGACAAATGATGTTGTATGTAATATTTTTCTATTAACATAAAGTAATATAAAGTGAAGGGCAGCGGTGTATGGAGGGAGTTAGGGGCTAATGTCCCGTATCAGATGTGGACAATGTCAGGGCTGCATACTGAGCAGTCCATGTCCTTCTCTCCTGCTGTGTGTGTGTGTGTGTGTGCGTGTGCGTGTCCTGCTCTTTCAGAGGGCTTGAAGGCAGTGACACACTGAGCTGCCAACGCTCGTATTATTCCCACTGCCTTATTAACCCCTCTGCCCTCACCCTATCTCCTCACTCTCTTTTTCTGCGCTCTCCGATGAACTGAATGTATATCTAAACCAACCTGAGATCTTCTTCACCCACCTCTTGTTTTCCTGTCACACCCAACGAGACATACTTAACATCTGTCAAGGAATAAGATGTCACAGTTTCTTCCTCTCTCTTATCCTTTCTCCTTTTCTTTCTTGCAGTTTTACCCCCTCCAGGTGTATTTATTTACCAGTGTGACAAGTATGAGAAATAACACGAACATCTCCAGACATCACTTCTTAAAGATGGTTCTTGTCAGTGTAAGGGTGGTGGTAAACAAGGTGGTGAAGGTAAGGAAACACCAGCAACAGGCTATTAAGTTAGACAAAGAAAAATGGTTTGGTGCTTGGTCCCATGTGGTAGAGTCAGAAGGTTTGCATCAGAGGAGTGGAGGCTGCAGGACTAAAATATAGAAATACATTTTGGAAAAATGATTTATAATGACGGGTGGTGGTGCAGTGATTAGCACTGTCGCCTCACAGCAAGAAGGTTCCTTGTTCAAACCTCGGCTGAGGCCTTTCTGTGTGGAGTTTGCATGGTCCCTCCGTGTCTGCGTGGGTTCTGTCCAGCTTCCTCCAACAGTCCAAAGACACTGAATAGGTTAATTGGTGCTCTAAGTTGTTTGCAGGGGTGAATGTCAGTGTGAATGGTTGTTTGTCTCTATGTGCCCTGTGATGAACTGGTGACTTGTCCGACGGTGTACCCCACCTCTTGTTCTTAATCAGTTGGGATAGGCTCCAGCCCCACTGTGACCCTGGTGAGGATAAAAGGTTACAGATAATGGATGGTTGGATGATTTATAAAGACAGGAAACAGAAAAGCAAAAAACTGTGAGCAGCAGAAGTGATCTACTTTTCTTTATTAAACTATAATCATTTAACATACACGCAAATCAACTAATTGACTTGTTAAATGTTTTTGCAGCGTGAGTCTAAAAAGCTGTTCAGAATTGGCTAGAATAGCTGCTCTGTGTATTGCTGCCAAAACTCCACTTTTTCTTCAGGATGTGTCATTCATTTACTCGCAGTGTGAGGAAGAGGGGGGTGTGACGCTTTTTATGTGTGTGTGATGAAGGTTTCCACCCCTCTATCAGTGTGTGAGCCCATGATGAATACAGTGCACATTTAGACTGACAGCCACAACACTGATGACTGATATGATATTCATCTCTCTCTATGCAGTAACTGCTATTGTATTACTCCAGTTGTTGGTGAGTTCAGCCTCTCTTTGCTCGTGTGTGTGTGTGTGTGTGTGTGTGTGTGTGTGTGTGTGTGTGTGTTCCCCCCCCATTATTATCCTCCTTATGCTTTGGGACAGACAGGAATAGAGAGCTGGTCTAGTTGAGCCTGGTGGGCGTATGGATTGGATCCACTGTAATCTACTGTAAGACACTGCTATCTCTGAGAGGCTCACAGAACGCCAACTCAGCCCTTATTCGCACACACACACACACACATACGTTCCACTAACGCAAGGGGATTTCAGGGGAAGTGAGCGAATAGTTTCAGGTCACCAGCTAGATTCCAGTAGCAGGATGCTGCGTCAGCGGGAACAGCAGTGAGGATGTGATCAGAGCAGCCTTCACTGTCCTTAACTCCACCGTCTGTCCCTCACAGACTCACACACATGAATACATGTACAGAGGAATACATAAAAACATATGGCTCACAGCAAAACCTGTTTTCCTGTGCATATCAATGGTTCATCACCTTATCCACGAGACATCTGGGACATCTTCGCAGACATAGCACACAGCGGTGATGTAGGATAAATATTAACCTGACCTCCAGTCTGAGTGGTGTTACAATGTCAGAAGTAGAGCGATATCTGTTTTAGGGCTTTTCCTGCCTTTGTTGAGCAGCAGTGTCTGGATCAAACATGAATATTCATTCATCAGACTGAGGAGATGTTAGCACAGGGAAGGAAAAATGTCTAGAGGGCTCATTCTTTATCGTTTCTATTTCTCCCTCTCTCTCTCTCTCTCTCTTGCTTCTCTCCTCACATCTAAGGACGGCAGTTAATTTAAGATCTATTATAAATGATTAATTCAATATTTATGAATATTTTAAACTTCCTATTAAATGACTTTGTATCTGTTTAGTATTACATCTTTCCGGATTTTTTTTATGTATATTCTCTCAAAGAGACAAAACTGTTACTATTACTACATTCTTTCATCCTCTGAGATGCCTCATGCGAGATGTGTTTTTCTTTTGATGTGTTTCACAATTAAACCAATGTTATTTCTGCCATCATCCTGCAGCAGATATACAGTTTGCATATGTGTGTATGCGTACATACATAAGGATGCCTCAGACTGTGTGCGAGAGTTTGCTCCACTGACTGTCGGTGTTAAGAGATAAGAGTGGAGGAAAATCTCCTTTCTTCCTCTTTCAGGACCATTACCTTTCATTCCAATCACAGAGGAGAACCCAGGGGAGGAGGAGGAGAAGCAGGGGGGGGACTGTGAGGGCGGAGGTGTATATGACTTTGTCCTGCATGATGCATATGAGAAGAGTGGGGGGAGTAATATAGGTAACTGGTACTACCACGTCGTAGTGGGTAGCATGTCTTTTTAATGGGCACATTAATGACTCTTTATTCGGCAGCTTTCATTTGTTTCCATTTAAAAAACAATTGGTTACAATGGAATGAATGTTTAGTACGAAACACAAAAACATTTTAGACTGCATGTAGCTTTAATGTGATTAGCCATGCATGCTTTATTGATTGTAAGTCCAATATCAGTTGATAACATTTGTCTATTTTTGTACTGGTTTTTGCTGCTTTGTACTTAAAATTCACTCAAAAGCAAAGCCCTTGTTCCTTGTGGTTAATCTTCCACATATGCATGCGTACTAACTAAATCTTAATGATAATTATTATTTCAGATGTAGTCTTTCCTTATGCCAGAAAGGTAATTTGTTTTTACAGGCTACATATGTTCATATCTCACCCGAGAAACACACAAACAACCTCACAAGGTGTTTTAAAGAGGAATAACAAAACAATGAGTATAACAAAACAAGGAATAACTGCAACAAATAAGAAGAATAAGAAGAATAAAATGGTTAACTCAAACATGTGATGACATAATACAATGACAGGAAGCTGAACTGGGAATATTATTACTCCTTCTAAACCTCTGGTCCGAGACTTGCACAGGAAGTATGGTTGATCTCAGAGAGGTTGATCAGACTGAGAAATCGATCAGAAAGCAATAGATCTTCTGAGAGGGTTGTATTGATCCCTCTACCCCCCTCCCATCGTTTTGATTATCCGCAGCATGGATAGATTACTGATGTCTGAGGAGCACTTATAGAGATAATGACATCTCTGCAATAACTGTACCTCAGATATTAAAAACTTTAGAGTACATGTGATTTTAGTCATTTTCTTAGTGTCATAAAACATGGACTATTTCATTAGGGCTTAATAAAGAAAAAAAATGTCTATTCCCCCTCAAAATGTTTATTATTGTTCTGAGCTTAGCTTAGCTTTCACATTTTGCTTTCACAGTTTTCTATAAAAGATGTTGTTGGAAAAGTAGAACAAAAATGGTTTTGATTGATTGTTTAAACACATCTGAAAACTTATTAATTATTAAGCTTAGAAACTTATTTCTTTTTCAGATTTCACTTGACACTGTTTTAAAATATTTTTTCTGCTTTAATGATAATTGTAATAATGATTTAAAAAAATATATATATATATATATTTTTTTTTATCAGTGCGCCTTCCTGTTTTTTCACAGTGACACTGGCAGGAATATTCTGAGTACAGTAGATCATCCAGCTGGTGTTTTTATTCATGGCTTATGCTGCTGAATACACCTTCTGTTAAGGTTAAGTGGAAGGCAGGAGGACATTTTTCAGAGCGAAACATTGCTGGAGAAATATTACATGATTATCAGTTACACACCTCAACACTGAACCTCCATCTTTTAAGACCAGCTGTCATTCATTTGCTCTGTGGTTTCTTCACTCAGTCCCTTGGTTCGTTTGCTTTCATGTCATTGGCTTAAGTAAGGGAAATGATACGATCTGGTTTTCTGTGTGTGTGCATGTGTGTGTGGGAGGTGGGGGTTGGGGTTTTGACATCATGTAAGGGTGACACCAGTGATGTGTGACCATGGGTCGGCCAGGTGACAACAGTGAAGGCTGATTTACTAAAAGGACAGGAGCATCAGAGTAGAACCTGACCACACATCCCTCACTCTGTCAGACAGATAAAACCCCCTCTCTCCATCTCTGAGTGTGAGAAGCCCTCATCTGTCCATTTTTAGGACAAGGCTCAGCTCTCTTCGTCTGTCTTTATCTCCATGTCAACATGTCCTTCTTTCCATGCCATCCTCTCACACACTTTTCAACCACCTCCATGACAGTCAGCCTTATGTAGGACGGTGTCAGTTGGCAGCTTAGACATGTGTTCACTTTAGATAGATTTGGATTCTGTCTACTGAGCTCATCTAGCATGTAAGGCTGTGTGCATGTATGTGTTATCAATACGCCCTTGCGCTGTAAGTATCGAAATCAATAACCATATGATTATCCATGTAGGGAAGGTATAAATGATTTAAAACAGGGCGAGGGTGACAGATGTTTGCATTTCACATTGAAGTTACTGTCAATAATTAATGCATGTGATTAATCTGTCAACAACTTCACATGTGAAAAAGGATGAGGAGGGCATCTGCTGTGTGTGTGTGTGTGTGCATGTATATATATGTGTGTGTGGTCTGAGAGCACGCTTCAGGGACTTAATGACAGTCACACCTGTACGTGGTGAAGCCACTCTTGTTTTTTATCTGATTTGAGGTTTTACATTTAAGTCATTGATCAATAATCATAAAGATTGACACTGATACTGACCAGAAGGCGGCTATCAAACGTCTGATGAGATCCACTTTCCTGTTAAAGGTGCCCTTTCGCGTTTTATTGTAAACAAACAAAGGTATGTTTACTTTTAGTGTCGTTTATCAGAACACCTTATGCGTATCCTTGAGGCCTGACAAATTTGTGAAACGCAGTAGTAGTGCGTTTTTGGCTGAGGCGGTGTGGGCCGCAGGGGGTTGTGGGGAAAAAATGGTAGGGTGGAGTAGTTGGATCCAACTTTTGGAAAAACGTCCAACATAACACTTCAGCTGCCAGACGATCAGACGTCAGATGATCAGACCAGTCAAATCCATCCACATGAAATGTCACTGAAGCTTCCTGATTGTTTCACAGCTGTTACGCTTAGCACAAATATACACACCGCCACTAACCACAGTGCCGGATATCTCTGATATCTTGATTAATATCACCCGGTCATGGAAACAGGACTCGTTAAAATATTATTTCACAGTGATCCAGAGGATACATTTAGATGAAATGCAACACACACAGGTCACATTGCGGTGTGCATATCATTTGATGCATTTCAGTTGACACCAATAGCACACACTGAACCTGTCCTACAAGTGAAATAAGTAGAGGCGGTAGAGGAGCCAAGATGTTTAGATTCAGAGAGCCAATGTGAGACAGTTTCTGCTTTTCTGATCACTTGACATGCACCTGCAATGGTAAATAGGACAGTGGTGTATCCTAATGAGTTGATGTGTGCCATCCCAGGTTAAAGCGTTTCAAGACACTGCTGGTGTGTGAGCTTGCATTGTAAACAATAGGTGGCCAGTGTGTGTCTCCCTTCATGCTTAGAGATTAGTTTCTGAGCTTAATGAAAATGTTTGCCAATTTTATGTGATTTCAGCATAGTTCTTATTCAGCAACAACACTTAACATTTGAGACTTTAAATAATAAATAATAAAGTTTACATCTCTCAGAGCAAAGGCATTGAAATAACTATTCTTTTGGTATCAGTACCGAAACTCCCCTTTGTCCCTTTGTCTCTGCATAAAGTCCACATGCTTAACTTTCTTCAGCTTCTTCTTACCTTCTCTAACTTACCAAAGTCAAAGAGTAAAATGGGAGAAAGGTTTAGCGATTCAAGGATTCTATGCCCCCCATGTTTCTATATCCTCCTTACACACACGCTTTCTCTCCGTCTGTGTGTGTGTGTGTGTGTGTGTGTGTGTACATGGAGGAGAAGCCTATCTTGCCTGCTATCATTTCCTGAATGACCTCTGCTTTCAGCTTATGATGGATTGTATTGCGCTCATAGACATTAATTTTCCTGAACCAGGCAAAAAAAAAAAAAAAAAAAAAAAAAAAAAGCTTTACTCACAGGAAGAGCATGTTGGTACAAGGGTAATTCCATAAAACAACAACTAAGATACAGCAGAGAGTCGGTGGTATCAACAGCAAGCCTGGGAGACTTTACACACCTCCCTCCTTCCTCTCCCTTTCACTCTCCTCTCCCACACTTTGAGTCTTTCTCTCTCTGAGGTATAATCAAGCGCATTTGCTCGTCTCAGTCGTTAGTAGCAGGTATTTACATGCATTCTCCTGTGTGTGAGTGCGTGTGTGTGTGTGTGTGTGTGTGTGTCTGTGTGTGCAGCGTTCAGGTAAGTTGCAGCTGCTGTCTCAGTGGTGCTGTCTTCTCATTAAGGCAGGTAATGAGCTCAGTCACATCCACCTCTGCAGGTCACCCCATGAGAGAGAGGGAGAGAGGATTAGAGACAACAGAGGGAGTGTAACAGGAAGGAGAAGGAGGTACTCTGTGTGTGCTTAAGGGAGAAAGGGGATGTCTTAATTATGTCACCTGCCTGCCGCTCTACCTGACTGCAGCACCTTCGGGTTACTCCCTGTTTACATTACCCGTCCTCTCTGCTCTGTGTATTACAGAAAAGACCAGAAAGGGATGATGGCAAAGCAGGAGAGAGAGCTCTAGAGGTGGAGGAGGGACAGAGACAGAATGAGGTTGTTGAAGGGAAGAGGAGAGAAGGGTTAAAAACAAGCAGGAGAGGCTGGAGGGAAAGGGAAGTGTTAAAGAAGAAGAAGGCGAAGGAGTGGAGGAGTGAGGAATAGAGGGAGTGTGTCTTCCCAGGAGTGAGCAGGCTGTCTTGTCGAGTAGTTCATCATTGTGTCCCCGGTGACTGTGTCTGTGGCCTGGCCCCGCTGTAGCTATAATAAGACATAAATAAGGAACAAGACTGCCTTATCTACACTGTGGCCCCCATCTCTTTCTCTCTCCCTCTCTCTCTTTCTCGCTCTCTTTTCCCTTTTTCCCCTCTTTCTTTCTTTCTTCTTCTCGCACACACTCGCGTTGCAGCAGATGTAGAGTTGTGCCTTTAAGAAGTGTTTTCCCACCATCTTCTCATCACTGCCACTATCTGATGACCCACAGTCATGATGAACCCGGAGCTTACACACACACACACACACACACACACACACACACACACACACACACACTGCTCCTGTCTTAACTTCACTACTACATCTTCATCCCTCTTTGCAACATTTTAAACACAACACAGTAAAAACCCAACTAAGTGCATGTTTACTCTCTAGATCCACAGATCACAGAGGAGAATTCATTATGATCAAGTGATCATACATGCAAATGCATTAGTCTGATATGTTGTTATTTTGTTGTGTATTTAGTACATTTCCAAAGGAAATAGAAATCCTCTTTCAAAATCACATTGACATTTGTAACAATGCAAAAAAATTTAAAAAATCTAGCGTTGAAAACATATTATACTCAACAGAAAGTTGTGTAACTGGCTCCATATTTACATCTAGCTAGGGATACTTACAAACACTAATACACTCTAATATTATACCATATTATGCAATATTTCTGCTTTTAGTCATATTTAACACCATTTGCCAAAAGTCCAAGACAGTTGTCGTCACCAACCTTTTTTCTTTTTCCACTTTATGTTTTGTTTCCATCAGCAGATTAATATGTATACACCTTTAAACAGAAATTACTTCTACTTACCCTGTTTGGCTGTTTATTATTCCCAATATTACGTATAAACACCTCTGCTGCTTTTCTAACCCAGTGCTGTTTTTCCTTCCCTCTATGTGTGTGTGTGTGTGTGTGTGTGTGTGTGTGTGTGTGTTAATAAAGGTGCTATATCAAGTGTTATTAATGTGTGTGTTTATTAGTTGGATGTGCAGCTTCATTGGGGAGTTGGATCTCAGTTGATATCTCACTTTTGTTTACACAACTTAACGCTACTTGACTCTGTGTCAGGCATGCCCACATGTGTGTGCGAGCATAACTGTGTGTGTGTGTGTGTAAGTGTGTGTGAGTGGGGGAGAGTAGAGTCAAAGCCAGAAAGAGAAAGAGAGGGAGAGAGCGAGAGAGACCCCAGGAGAATGGGGTTTTTGCAGGGGCTTTGGTTGTTCCTGCATCATTACCCCGACTGCAGACAAAGCCTACTTATGTCTCTCTCTCCCCTCCCCATCCATACACTCACTCACTCATACACACACATACACACAAACATACAGTATACTGTGTATGTGTCAACAGAGGCTGAGGGAGTCCTGCACAGGGGAGAAAAGAGGAAATAAGAGAGAGGAGGCGAAGGAGGGGATGCAGAGAAATGAGAATGGAGAATAGATTTATGAAATGAAGCATTCCAAACAGGACTATCTGCCTGCTGTGAGAAACACCTTTCATAAATCACCACACAGCGGCAGAAAATAGAGCATTTGGTAGGGTTCTTGTCTGTGTGTTTGTGTGTGTCTGTTTGTGTGTTTGTGCACATGTGGGGCTGTGTGAGAGGAAGAGGGAGCGAGTGTGAGAATCTTTTATTCCCGTCACCGCTCTCAGTGAAAACTATACTGGAAGGTAGTGTTGCAGGTTATGCATATACGTGTCCGTGTGTCTGCGCACACGCATGCACGTCAGTGTCAGTGCAAGCATGTACAGTTCGGTGTGTGCGGTTGTGTTTGTTAGATACTGCCCTCCCACAGGGTATCTTTACAGAGAGCATGATATGAAAAGAGACAGATAGGGTTAGAGAATGAAAACCGAAAGAAGAAAAGGGGAGAGGGAGAGTACAGTAGCTCAGGGGGATCTCTGTCTGGGTCAGAGACAGAGGAGTCAGAGACAGAGACAGAGAGAGAGAGAAAAAGAGCGAAGGAGAAGAAAAGCAGACAGAGAAAAGGGCGACGTGCTGAGAGGAGAGTTTTTCCTCAGGTGAGTTGTTCTGTAAGTGAACGCTGATCTGCCCCGATCCTGTCACTGGGAAGAACGCCGGGTCGACTGCACTGAGAATACAAACAGCACCATACTGAACACACACACACACCTACACACACACACACACACACGCACACACACACATATACACACACACACACACACACACACACACATAGTGCGGCGTCTTACAGAGCTATTCAGATTCAACAGTGGAGCCAGTGAACTATTCACCTAGCTGTTGAACACATTGAAAGCTTATTAAGTGTCTTTGCCAACCATAGAAAGGCCAAGGATGTAATTTGCCAGTCACACACTGGTTTCACAGTCTGTCTCTTTAACACATCTAGCGCCCATCTAGCATCCTTAAGTCCTCAGAATGAGACAATTAGTGCTCGGAGACAAGGCCAGCGCAGTCAATGGGCGAGGAATGGCAATGTGGTGCGAGACAGTTTAGCAGAGGAATATATTGTGACGGAGGAAGAAAGAGAGGGAAAAAAATGAAGGAGGGACAGACAGATAATTGGGGAATGGTCTTTTTAGATTCTCTTTAAGAAGCTAGAGGAGATACAGGAAGAGCAGAGAGATCGACTTTTATGCGTCTGACAATGAAAGGCAATCAGATGGGAGTGAAGTGAAAGAAGAGAAAGCCGGAGCACATGTTCAACAGCAGACTAATTTCATGAAGCTCTATCACTGATTGCTAATGAAGGGCAGAAGGAGTAAGGCATTTTGAAGGAGCCGGGGAAGCAGAGTGATTCATGCATGTAGGGGAAACATCAGCAATGATTTTGTCATTTAACCCTGCCGGGTTTGTGGCCTGCACCGTGAACTTTTCCCCCCTTATTACCTGTCATCTCTCGACTATCACTATCAAATAAAATGAATCAATCAATAGCAGGCACTTGTGAGGAAAATAAGACATAAACTCCACATTTTAAACTAACTGTACGCTGTTGTGTGACTTCACCCAGTCCTGTTACTGGTTTGCAGGGCTTTGGACGGAGTGTGGTAATGTAGCATGCAGCTGAATTAAAGGGGTTGGTATTTAATTGCGGCCCACAGATGGCCTCATACATCTTTGGATCATTTAAAGGGGTGGTGGGCTGAGTAATGTGTGTGTGACACGGCACTGTGTTTTATAAGAGATCCCCTATTACACAGACTGCTCTATAAAGAGACACCGTCAGCGGGGGAGAGGTGTGGTTAAAGGGCCGCTTTGTAATTGTAGTGTGACACCCGCCTTTTAAAACTCTATCACCTCATCGCTGGCTTTGTTTACATGGAGATTTACTTATTAAAGAGATTCTTTTTTTTTTTTTTACTCTGGAAAAGAGCTCAGCAGGAACTGAGGAGTGTAATTGTCCAAAACAAAATAAAGAAATGATGTCAATAAAGCCACAATTAAAGAAAAAAACATCCTATTAACATGTTTTCATTTCACTGGCTTTCCATACTCCTAAAAGAAATAGATACAAAGAGAGAAAAAAAACAACCCACGAGTAGGGAACCTATAAATACACTGCAAGAAAACCAGAGGAGGAGTTTGAGCGAGATGAATCAAATTTAAATGAATGGAAAAAGGAGCTAGAGGAAAAGATGAGGCCAGGGATGGAGGGATATGGAGATGGTTAAGAAGAAATGAAGTGAGGGATATGTTAAGGAGCGTGTGTTTGTGGTGGAGTCCCAGCTGTTATCTCCCTGGGGGTTCAAACAGCTGTCATGCACTGTAATAACACACACATACATGCACATGCTTTGGTCTCTTTCCCCATATCTATACACCCCCTTTTATCCCCAGTTTCCTTCTTTTTATTAACAGTTTTTTTTCTTTTAACCCCATCTTGGGATCAGCGTCGTCTGCATGCCACCCTCCCACCCCACCCTTTCTCAGAGAGATAGGGAAAAGAGAGTGGGAATGATGGTAAGGAAGGGTGAAGGAAAGAGAAAAGAGGCATGGGAAGCAGGAGGACAGCCCTTTCATGTGCCTGTATCCTCCGGTCTGCATAGTCCAGATTACATTCCCTTTCCTTGGCTAGACAGCTTTTCCAATTTCTCCCAACCAAGGGAAGACAGGTTGAGAAGAAGCAGCTGGTTAACTGCATTAACTCATTTTGGTCCTCCTCAATTCGTCTGGTACCCTAATCCCCCTCTGTTGACATGGCAGGACGAGGGAGTGTGGTGCTGCTTGATAGGGAGGTCCTCCTGCCGCTCTGGAAGACACTTGCCCTCCCATCTTCCTCTCATCATGTTACCCCTCTTCTCTTTTTTTTGCGTTAAACAGCTCACAAAATTCAAATGGACAAATTGGAAATTTGTCTTTAGCTGCAGCTTTGGCTTTTTTAGCTCAAGCGCAACACAGTCAGACAAGGAGAGAAATTGGATTGGAGTTTACGAAGAGCAGATGGAAAGGGGGCTCCTGGTTCGAAACACTCAGACTGAGAGAAGTGAGTATAGAGGACAAGGTGGATGGAGTGGGTGCAGCTTGGATAGAGGCAGGTAGAGGTTGGATAGGCATGTACACGCACCACCATATAGACTTTGGTGGTGGGGGATGGAGAGCATTGTTGTAGGGGTGGATACAGGGGAGATCTAGAGGGATAGAGGGGGGATCAGTGGAGGAAAAGGAGGAGGGGTAAGAGAAGAGTGATTATGGTGGGTCTGGGCTGCCAGGCCTGATAAATGACTAATCAGGAGAACAGGGCCTTAGGTCCCTCGCAGGACCACTACCACTACAGGCTTATCACATGCACGGGGTGCAGAAACACACACACACACACATATACCTCTCGCTAACATACTGCACACATGCAACCTTACGCACTTGGACACAAAAGGAGAGGGTAAGAGAAAAGAGAGGGATGGGTTGAATCCATAGCTGCCTCTCTTGGAGCGGCGCTCTGCTTGGAGAGCTGTTATAGATCCACCTCTGCCTCCTCCTCACGCCTGTCTCACCTCTCTGACTTCTTGCTCCAGGTCTAATAGTCTGCCAAGGATGGGACAAAGAGCAGGTCACACAACTGACACACTGTGGTTCTGCTACACGATGATATATCCACTATTTTAAAATGAGAACTCAGATAATAATTACTCATTATGAAGAATTTTGTATAATTTTTAACTTTTGAGTTTTAAGAAGTTTTTGCTTTTTTTTTCTCTATAGCCGAACTGCTACAGAGGAAAGCACACGCTATATTGAAAGAAAAAATACAGTTAGTCTGGCTGGTTAAATCCAATCTGGCTTCATTCCAAGCTAATGATCAGGAAGGGATGGGAAAAGGCAGGAGAGAATTATTGAGAGGAGGGAGTAGGAGTAAGCAGTGGCGATGGGGGTATACGGACGTCTTTGTGTGCCACGCTCCATTGACTCGGCCTCCATACTTCAGCAGCCATGTGATCCCAGTGTGATGCTGCTAATAGTGACACCAGCAGGGTCGAGAGCAAGTGTGAGGGCGAGACAATTGGGGGGGGATTGGGGAGGAGGAGGGGAGGGTGGCAGAGAGCAGATTGCAAGACGGAGGACGGGAAGAAGGAACAGGAGAGTTGGCGGAGGATGAGAGAGGAGAGTGGGAGAATAGCAGGAGCAGAAATGGAGAAGGAGAGACGGATGGGACTGCGGTCTCTGTGGGATTGTGTGCAAGGACGGCCAAGTTGGTTTCTCCGTCCCCTTGTACCTTTATGTCCCCCCATGTCCCTTTATGTCCAGCCGTGTCCCTGGACACAAAGTCACTTGCACAGCCAGATCACCTCTGTAGCTTATATACCTGAATGAACAGACTGTGTTTTTACTCCTGTGGCTGCTGTTGTACTGGTGATATGGCTCTGTGTAACATTATTTATATATATATATATATATATATATATATATATATATGTGTGTGCTGAAAGTTAGACATTAACCTACACAAGGTTTGTCTGCCTCCCTCTGGGGCTGAAGGACATATACATCAGTTCTTATACACATTCATTTGTTTCATACTGTACCTTCTGTGTGTGTTTTCAATATCTCTTTTTGTTTTGTTTTTAAATGATTCACCTTCATTTTCTTTCTAATTATACTTTTAACCTTTTATTTCTGTTGTTTTTGTGTTGTTGGACCTGAAATACACTTGGCATCAAACGGTAGATTGTAAACCAAGTTTTTTTTGGCATTTACGTCTCCTATTAAGTCTTGGTATTTATGCGCTGTTCATACACCACACAACCTCTTGGTCTGTGCTCAACAGTAGATAAAGATGAAATCCTACCAGTCTAATTCATATTTCACACCCAATATGTATCTGTGCCGTTCCTGGGGCAGCCGTCATAACATGGGAAGTGTTGGTTAAGCCTTCCCTGCTCTCTGACTGTCACTCCTGGCTAACTCAGAGCTGTGTTGAAGCCTTGTGATGCATACTATCCTCTGACTTTCTGTCTCCACCAATCACAACCAGCAGCCCCATGATGCCCTGTGATGTGGTTCCCACAGATGCTGGTGTCCGTGGTGATAAGGCCTCACAGATGAGCAATCTGATTGGATTAGCAGGCCCTTTGAACAAGCCCTGACTGGCTGTTTGCCGGTGGGATGCAAATATGCTCCTTAAGAGCAAGGCAGGGACTTGACCTTTATTGGCCATGGCAGTATGGACGGTGGCACGGAGGGAGGAAGGAGGGGGTAGAGTGTGGTCTCTGAAAGCTGAATTGTGGGAAGTGAAGAGGTAAAAGTGTATCACTGGCAGACAATACTACTTCTCTCTCTCTCTTTCTCTCTCAGTCTTGCTAAGTGGCTTCATGGTGCCACTGTCTTGCCTGGCTGGACGGCCTTCTGGCTGGCTGGCTTTGCTCATTTGTGTCTGTGTGTCAGAGCCATTTGTGGCTGTGTTTCACCGTTTCTGACAGCCACTTAACCTCTAGGCCTGGCAGCATCCACAGTTAAGATTCTTGACCCAACAGACTGGAGCTCAGCATAGTTAACACCAGTGCTGTATCCAAGACTCGATTAGTTTAGTCTAAGGTACAACCAAGACCAGGCTGTTAGTTTTAATGCTTAAGGACAGGTTCATACTGACAGCAGGGTTGTAGGCAAAAAAGTTGAACCTAGCTCAACTTTTCCGTGAAGCAATGCAATATCTGGGAAAGTGTTGCTTTGACCAATGACTTATGTGCAAACACAAGTTTCTAGTAGATAACTTTGTAATAATGAATGGCATGTTAATGCTGTCTACCATGGCATCATATCATAAAAGATAGAAAGATTGCCACTGTTCTATTGGTATTAGAAACCATGTGTAGTGTTGTTGCTGATAAGCCTTTAAAATCATGGATTTATCACACAAACCAGCCTTTCTGCATCACACATCATCGCCTCACAGGTACCTGAAACAAAACGCCCCCACCAGTCAGCCTGCTGTTGATGTAACACAATGCTATTTTCAGTCTTAAGCCTGGTTACACAGGACAGTGAAAAAACAGCATACCAAGACTGAGACCACTACTGTATAAGGATGTGGAGTAGATGTTCTGGAGTTCAGTGTATAGATGATGGTCTTTGTTTCCTCTAAAGAACCCGTAATACACAAGAATAAAATCTTAATCTTGTTGCGGTAATCCTCTATTTTTGTTGGAGATCACCAGATTAGGGTTACAACTGAGGGTTATTTTAAATTCTGATTAACATCGTTTATAATTGTTTATGATTTCTATTCATCAGTCACATAATCAGAAAATCTTCACATCTGAAAAAAGTTGAATCAGTGTTTGTTTGGTTTTTACTTGGTGAATGATGGACAAAAAAAGGACAATCACTGATCTGATGACGGTCTTGAACAACTCTTGTTGCTTTAGGGTGCAGAATGTGCTCCTGTGTCCCTTGTGTGTATTAAATGTTTTAGAGTTACTCTACAGTGTGGGGACTTAGAGGAATCTTTTACTGTTTTATGTGAACCCACACGCACTCACTCATGTGCAGTCACACATGCTATATGACCTCATACTGCCAACAGAGGAAGAAAGTCAGGTTGGGGCTGTAAGTCATGCTAGATAAATCCTGCTTTTGTTCCAGAGAGACAAGGTTGTTTTGGGTGTGGAGAGATGGAGGACTGAATGGATGGAGTGGTGCCTATACAGTTTTAAGAGCAGGTCCCACTGTTAAAGGCTTTAGGCAGCATGGCCCTTCTCTCACCCCCCTCCTCTCCCCTGGGGGGTTTTATCTGCCCATTTCCTCCTCTCGTGCTGGGCCCTCGGGACGCCTTAATGGCGCCATGTTCCCTGTCAGTCAGATATTTAAATGGAAACCGACCATGAAAGTATGGCTGCTCAGGGCTGGCTCGCTGTGCCACGTCCTTGCTCTCAGCAGCCAGAGTCAAATGCAGAGGCCCAAACCCCAGCCTCGAGCTCCAGACAAGCCCTGGGAGGGGGGAGTCGGGCTCAATCTGCAAGTTTAATATCCCCCATCAGGTTTTAAACCTGTTTACCTTGCAGATTTGATCAAGGATACTGATGCAAATGGAGTCAAATGCTTCTTGCACTGGAAACCTTCTGTCCAGAGGTTCATTGATTCATGCTAAATGGGTTCAAGCATCATTCTTAATCGCTCACCTGACTCAATTGATATTGTCCTAAACACAAAAGAATATCGGTTTCTCTTCACGAGCCTGCATATGCGACAATGCACTTGTTGTGTGCTTGTGTAGCTGGTGTTGCATCACTGTTGTCTTTCTCCACAGTTATAATAATCTCTGTGACAATTGACAGCTGCAGGTGGCCTCACCAACCCTCACCAGACAACCTAATTTAACCCAGTAATAAATCTCTGTGCCCAGTTGGCCATTTTAGCTGTTTGGCACAGGGCACTGTAAATTCACCCTAATTAGATCCTCCCTCTACTCCTCCCACTCTCTTCCCCCGTCTTCCCTCTCTTCTCTGACTCCCTCCCTCTCCCCCGTTTCCTCCCCTGCTCATTGGTACATATGCTCATACACCTGGCCTGCATCGTTACCTGTTTACAAATGACCAGGCTGGTTCTGCTGGCTTCAGCATCCACTCCACCACAGAGCACTGAATCTCTCTCTCTCTCGCTCTCTAACCTCCCCTGTGTCATAATTAGACCTCAGAGCTCATGTTTGCTTAATATTATAATCCAGTACACCTGCATTTCTCTCTCTATAGTGCTTAGGTGTACCAGCTGCCCCACCTACACCCCCACCCTTGACCTCATACAGATAGAGTTTTGGAATTGATGTTACCAGAAACTGTTAGCGAGTGTATCTATTTTGTTTTCATATTTTCTCCCCACCAACGCAGCAGCATTAAAAGGCTAGCAGCGCACACCCCTCCTTTTTTGCAGTTTCCTCTTAAAGGTATGAGTATTGAGAATGTGTATGCGTCTGTGTGTATGTGTGTGTGTCAGGGGTGTCAGTGTCAGGGCTAATGGCCTCTAGCAGGGGCGCCAGCCTGAAGATTTATGCCACAAATTAGTCAAATGTGATCAAACAGCAACCCAGTTAATCATGCAGGACCCACGTTTGTCCCTGCTTTATCTACAGGCATAATTATAGACACCCATTCCTGTGACAGGCCAACGGCAGGCCCCTGCGGAGTGATATTGGGGGGCCGCCATGCAGCGTTGTCACGGTGATAAATGTCTTAGGGGTGCAGGGAGTGTTTTAAACACGTATATACTTAACACCCCCTTGTGAATGCTGTGAGTGAAAGCATGGCCCCTGCAGAACTGGTCTAACTGTTAGATGAGGACCGGCTTCCTAAATGAATATTAGTGTGAATGAGTTGAGTCCCCCTTCCCTCCCCAGCCTCACAATTTGAATCACTTCAGCCATTAAGAACAAGCGTCGCCATAAATCCAATTCATCATATGACTCCCAATTCATTATGTGTTAAGTGGTGACTGGTTAAAGCGAGCTCTATCACTCATCCTTTCCCATTTCAACTGCCTCCTCTGCAGCCTTACGCAACTTGGAATGTGGGAATGGGAATCATCCAGCAGTATTCTGTTATTCCAGACCATTACCATGTGCCAAGCTGGGAAAGAGATCCAGTGATGTGTGCTGCAGTTTGTGATTGGAGTGGATCCTCTCTCTCTCTCTCCCCCTCTGACAGCCATTTTAAACACTCGTTTATGCAGCGCTTTTAATATCAATAAGAGAAGCAGGCAGGCAGGCGGACAGGCAGCAGTTTCTTATACACACACACACTTACACACACAGAGTGACACACACGGCCTGGCTGGAAATCAGCAGCCTCCATCTCCCTGGTATGACAGGGTGTGGTAATTATGTCTCTGTGAGAGTGTGTGCTGTTTGCTGGGTGAAAAATGATAATGGGGTGATTTTTAAGTGCCATATCTCCCGCACGGGTAATGAAAAGTACTTTTAATCCAGTTCGGAGGAACGGAGGGGTGGAGGAGAGGAGTGGCTGGGGAGAGGAAGCAAAAGGGTCTGTTGTGATGGGAGGAGAGGAGGAGGAGTGGAGGAATAAGAGGGTGCTCTGAGGGTGGAGGGATGCTGATAGAGGGAGCTGAGGAAAAGAGGGAGATGGGGGAGTTCTGTATGGAGATTAGGGGAGAGGACGAGACGAAGAGTGAGGTTTCAAGGCAATGCAGTGGCTGAATCGTGCGTGCATATATAAGTGTGTGTGTGTGTGTGTGTGTGTGTGTGTGTGTGTGTGTGTGTGTGTGTGTGATAGGGGGGCTTGTGTTGTTGTGCCAGGGGAATGCCTAAGCCTTGGCATGAAGCTTGAGCTCAGCAATTAGAATAATTAAGAGGGACTGACAAGCTTTTAGAGTCTCTCTCCCTTCCCCTTGCCTTCTCCTCCCATCTCTCTCTTCCTCCCTCTCTCTCTCTCTCTCTTTCTCCTCATTCCCGTGCCAGCTGTAAATGTGGAGTATGTCAGGCAACATTTTGTCAGTTATGTCAGGCTAACACACACGTGCATTTGTAAGAAGTCGGGGAGTGTCAGTAAAGGAGGGAAACCCTGCAACTGTGTCAACTCTCATTTCCAGCACATTCGACTTAATTTGTGCGCACGATAAAGTTTGCATTAACACAACTCATATACGATACGTCCACGCTGTGGAAATCTATTTTTAAGAGACAATTCTGTAAAACATGCTTCACTAATATTACCCTGCAGTCAGGATCGCCTAAAGGGCTTTTCACAATCACACCTTCCGAGTAAAGACTGAACGAATGTGTGTGTTGTTATTCACGCACAAGGGTGTGTGTGTGGGTGTGTGTGTGTGAGAGAGAGAGAGGGAGTTCACTAATGACTTCACACCCCATTAGCGCCTTTGCTTGATATGTCACACTTCATTATGTACTTAGATCAGTGGTGCATAAACTTGGAAAGGAGTGTGTGCACGTATGAAGTATGTTTGCACTGGGGAGTGTGTGGCTGTACCAAGTTTTGGCCACATCTCTCCTCTTGCGTAGTAGGCCCGTGGGTATTACTGTTTCCTACTGGGATCTGTTTTTTTTAATGTTTTTATATTTTATATGACCCAAAATATTGATTTAAGAATAATAAAAGTATTATCCACACTGTACATACAATGAAAAAAGTTGTCTTAAATACTACTATGTGTTAGGTATCTTACATATATTTGATGCTTTTTTATGTAAGGAACTTATTTTCTCATAAACTACAGTAGAAAGTAACTTTAGAGAACATTTATTTTGCTCACTGAAGACTCTTTCATATCTCCAAAATAATTTTAGGACCAGTTTCATTCTTCCTCTGACCCAAGTTTGGCTCGAGACCCAGAATAAGAATGTCACTGTGTTAGTTAATCTGTATGCAGGACACCTCAGAGCACGAAATAAATAAATAAATAAATAAATAAATAAATAAATAAATGTCCTTGTCTAAGCAGATACATTTCTATCTGTTTAAATCTGCTTAACATTTTATAATAGGGGTCTGATATATGGAGAGTTTATTTGTCTTCATAATTTACAAGATCTCTTGTGTGTGATTCATAGATCAATTACTCAAAGAGCCACCACTGTCCAAACATTTATTCCACTGTTTAAGCATGGCTTTGTATATAAATCCATCATACAATCTTAAGTGTAAACTCTGTGCGTGTGTGCGTGCATGCATCTATGTAGGTATCAGTGCTCGTGTGGACATGCTTGCATGCTTGTATGTGCATGCAGCTTATGTGATATGTTTTAATTCGTTGTAAACAGACAGCGGTGCGGCAAGGCAGGTTAGTTTTATCAGAGTGTGTTTATCTTAATTCCCCTCAGTCTCTTTCAGGCCTACCATCCATTATCTGTCTGGGGAGGCAGTGTGCTCTCCTGGGCCCCACACACAAACATACACTGTTACCTTGGCGCTTAAAATATGATGATATGACTGTATGAAAGTAGGTATATATTGCTCACTGCGTGTGACTAACTGCCTGTGTCTCTGTCAGTTTCGTATGCATTGTTGCCTTGGCTTATGGAGAAGATGATGTTTTCAGAGCGGGCCGTTGTGACCTTGGCTGTGTAAACGGGTTTGTAATGTAATCATGAGTAGAGGAGAGGAGCTGCTCTGACAAGGAACCATAAACAGTCTAATAGATGCATGCCATGCTAACACGACACATCTCACACATCACATCACATCGTATGCCACACGCACACGCACGGTGCGTTGAGGTCAGGTGTGAGTCTATGCAAAAGAGAGAGGGCATCAACATGTAAATATGAGGGATCCAACCACTTTCAGGCACACACTGCTTGTTTACTTACACTACATTACCCCCCCGTGTGGAGAATGACAGGCTCTTTCGTGGGTACGACCCTCTCCCCATGCTGTTTGTTTTTAGGGTCACATCCTGCCCTCTAACTCCTGACCCTGACCCTTGACCTAAGTCCGTCAGCCAGCAGACACCAGCACTGAGTTGACAGCTCCCAAAGCCCACTGACCCCAAAAGCAGAGAGACAGAGAAAGCGAGAGAGAGAGGAAGGGGAGACAAAGCTTTGACCGCCGACCTCTCCTGGAGGGGGAGCAGTGTACACACGGCAAGAGTGACAGTTTACCTGCTCAAAGAGGTCAAGAAGTGAGGAAGAAACACAGATCTCATTTATGAAATATGAAAAGCAGAGTTAGAAGAGATGGGAAAAAAAAGAAAGGGATGCAAGGATTGAGGGGAAAGAGGAGGGGAAAAGAGAGGAGGAGGTGAGGAATGGGATGAGAGGACAAACATGGGTGAACCTGGCTAGTGGAGGTCACATTCTGCCCGAGGAGACAGGTGCCTCAAGATTAGCCTCCACATTAATGGCCTTTACTTACACACATACACACACACATATCCACACACATGCATGCATGCTGCAAGCGAGTCCGAGAGAACTCCTATACCACAGGGACGTGGAACTAGTGAGAACACAGCTCTGACTCTCATATCCTATTTATACATCCGTTCCTGTACATTACAATCCTATTTAGCTCGCCCTGCTTCCTACACAATCCTATTTATGGACTCACCTCCACCGCACACAACCCCCTCCACCCCACTCTCGAATCCTATTTGTGTGCCCCCTCCTCCTGTATGCAGGTGCCATCTATCCAAAAGGCTGCCTATTGGGTGTGTAAGCTGTGATTCAGATGAGTGTGTATGTTTGTGTGTGTGTGTGTGTTCACCTGTGATTTGTGTGTTAATGTAACACTGAAATTGGAGTGTTCCACCCAGGAATAAGAGAAACACTGTTCTTGGACTTGTGTTTGCAAACATCCGTCAGTTGTTCTGCGGCTAACTATCGGAGAACTACTGTTCTCTAAAGGCATAAAAGCTCGAAAAGTTGGTTTCACCTCACATCATTATGCACCGAGAGTCTATCTTTTAAAGGTGAAAGAGACCGGAGGTGCTTGCACTCTACATCATCCTCTGCTATCTGATGTAATACATTGCACATCCCCGTCTCTGCATTCACAATTCGTCCATAAGTAGAGATGAGGGTCTTTGTCTTCTGTCCCGTCCCATCTCCACCTGTCCTCGTGACAGGCCCTTTTTATCCTCCATTAGTGTATTTAAACAGGACAAAGTGCCTGTCCATATCACAGACCTGTCTCCACCTGACTCCCCTACCTGTCACTCACCCAGTGTTATGAAAGCCTCCTCATTCTGTTTGAAGGTGGGAGATGAAAGGGGAACAGCAGTCAGGGACCCTGTTGGTCTGACAGACCGGATTAGGGTAGCCAATCCTGGAGAAAGAGGTACAAGGGAGGAGAGAGAAGGGTGAGGATGTTCCTGCCTAACTGGATTAGGGGAGGGGGTGTAGAAAAAGGTGTATATAGAACAAGGGTCTGTGCCTGTCTTTATTAGGGGAAGGACGGTGCAGCAAAGTGGGCGTGGAGACTCATGTGCCTGTTCATATTAGAAAGACAGGTGTTGGTGGGCTCTCCAGTTGCACATTAGTTGGAGCCGGAGGACTCGTGTCTCACAGACGGAGGTAATGATGAGCCAGCAACAAAAAACTTCACATGCTGAAACACAATCTTCCCCTGATGAAACAGAGAGGAGAGGAAGACAGACGGGCACAAGGTTAAACAACTCACTGTGCTGCTGCTGCTGTACATGTATTTCCTCTACTCTGTATACACAGCTTGACTAGTTCAAGTTATATTGATGCTCGGCGCGAGTCCTAGGCAAAGGGTTTCAAACAAGTGATATATGACGTCTCCTATTTGGCAGACATTTTTATCCAAAGCCAACACCGGAGTGAAATAGTGTGACTGAGCTGAATTTATTAATCATTCAATTAACTAAATGTTCCTTCTTGGTATGGTTCAGATGAATGGACTGTCAGTCTTTAATGCAATCTAATTCTCAGCACACCTCGAGAGAGATGCTGAGGACTTAACTGCTCTGCAACTCTTTAATTTCTCTCACCCTCTCAGTGCCTTCCACCTGCATTACTCATTCCTCTGTGCTCTTTTGTCACACTCATTTTTACTTTATTATTTCTCTGCATCTCGTAGTCGAAATCCAGATCTGTCCATCCTGTAGCAACAGTTTAAGTCGCCCTGCAGCCTGCTATCTTCATCTCTCCCTCTGTGTCTCTTTCTTACCTTCCCTACTCAGATAGAGTCTTCCTCTGTGTCTTTGGGGCCGGCTGGTAAAGACAGTCGGGGCAGTCGATCGTATCAGACTATCAGGCCAGTTCAACCATAAATTACCTGCAGCTAACAAAGCGTGCGGCTGTAACTATTACACAGGCAGTCAAAGTCACCCCGGCCCCACGCGCCTGGGCTAAACACTCTTACGCACTGAAAGATAGCAGACCAAAGAGAAAGCAGGAAGTGTGTTGGTGTGAATTTGGTCAGTCGCATACTGAGATTTCAATATTCACAGCGTACAACTTCAACAGCAGGCAGTCAAGGTGATGATACGTGCCAGTCAGAGAGGCAGATGATCACATAATATCAGCACAATAGCTCAGTACCAAGCAGCAAAATCAGTGTTTTTAGGACAGAAATATTATATTTGTTTTGTATATTTGTATGTCAGTATTTTTAGCCATTTCCTTCCAATTAAATTATTTATTAATGTGTCACTTTAGTAATTATGCATTTTATTTAAAATACCCTTTTAGCTCAACTAATCGAACAGTACAATTTTTAATATTACAATAGTACAATATTTAAAGTTGTTTAACTGAACATTTGAAAAATAAAATCATTATCTAAAATTGATGCATAGAGTTAAAGAGGCTTCATATTTGTCAAGTTCAATGTGTCATAGACCAACCAACGAGTAATTTTAACATGACAGTCGCTCTTGGAAACCCGTCTGAAGTGAAATGAGATAGGCCGAAGGGTTTTTTTATTTTTATGCAAACATTTTTAGAAATGGCCGATCTTTCTCACATTGAGCTTGACTGGTCTGCCTGAAAGTTCATACTGACATTAAGCAGAAACAATTTAAAACATCTGTTAATCTGATTATCTGATAAGAGAATTTATATGAGGTCTTCTTTATTGTGTTGGTGGTGTAATCGTGTCCACTGTCCCTGTATGTTTAACTATTTGTTTTGTAGCGACAGAGCAGTGCCTTTCCCTCTCCCAGCTGTGTGCGCAGGTCTGTGTTATTGGCTAATTGAGAGCGTGTTCTGTGCTGCAGCTCTGCCCTGGAGGTTAGTGTTAGCACACACACACTGTAGCAGGACAAATGAGAATACACCCCGCCATCTGCCCAAGAGAGACACTCCCTCGCCCTCTCCTTGTCCCTCTACCCTTGTCCCCTTCACTCTTTTTACTCTTTTTTTTGTCTTATTTTTATTCCTTCCTTCATGCACTCACCTCGCTCTTTTCACCCTCCCATACCTCCCCACTTTTTCTGTTCTACCTTCCCATTTTAACAGTTTTGACCCACCTTTCTCTCTTTGTACCACCCCTTTATTTACTCGTTTATTCCCTCCGCTTTTCTGCCACCTGCATCTCTTCATCCTTATCAAGTCAGTGTGTGTGTGTGTGTTTGTGTTTGTGTTGTGGGGGTTCAGGCTGTCGTGTTAAGGTGTTACCGTACTCCGACCGCAGACTTTCAGAATGCTCCGTGGGCGCGATCCATAGGGGCTGACACCGAAGGTGACCCCTGGTCGGTAACCTTGGAGACCAACTTTATTAAAATGAATTTGAGTAGAGGGGCCGTCCTGACAGCAGCATAATTACATCGCAGAGCATCAGCACTAATTTATGCAGCCCGCATTCAACCGGTCAGGAGTGCCGAGATGGGGTCAGCGTGGACACACACACACACACACACACACATACACAGAAACACACATACCCTTACATGCACTCACACACATACTCACAAACACATAGACATGGATCAGCATACCAATAAAAAAAGGTAAATGCATTGAGTTTCTTCGTACACTGCACAATGTGGTGGCACATCCCTCTGTAGTGTTTCTACTGCTTTGAGGGTCAGTGTGTGTTTGAATGTATGTGGGCGTGCATATGTGACCTGTGTGGGAGAAAGAGTTAGTGTGAGTGTATTTAGCAATGTTATAGAGACACAGGGCAGATCTTATTAGTGTCAGACTGATAAATGCAGCAGAGCACATGGAATAGACAGATAAAATACTGCATGTTTGTTCACGCGTCTTTCTAAAATTTCACATCTTAATCAATAAGTGCACTAATCTTTTTCTTACTTCAATTAACAGTCAGAAGCTTTGGCTTTTTTTTTTTGTTTTGCCCCAAGAGTAGCTTTACTCCTTCTTAATGCAGAGTTTTCTTAATCTCAGCACTCTCTTAATGAGTCCTTCTTTGAGTTAACAAATCTAGCTGTTCCTCTCTCTGCCATTTACTCTCATCTGCAGGTTTTCTCACTTGCACATGAACAAGCACACAAACCTTTACATGCATTGGCTTTGACCCAAAATGACCTAAAATGACCAAACTTGAACAAAAATGAAACGTGTTTGTATAATGACCTATAATCTATTGATATAAAAATGCAACTTAAAATAGAAAGACAAGAGTAAACAACTAGAGCATACAACTAACACTTTGTGATTGCTGTTTTATTCGTGTATTGATTAGGAAGGTCCTCTGTGCTCATTAGGCCTTATTAACAAAGTTCCATAAAAAAAAAAAGAAAATTCTGATAATCTATCACCGCTTTCTATTCTGGCTGCAACACAAATAGTTCTGTTATCATTATTATTATTCCCTGATTTCACCTCAGCTTCTATTCTGACTTTTCAGCACCCAGTCATAACAAGTCAAATAAATTGTATTTATATAGGCCAAAAATCACAAATCATAATTTGTATCAGGGGGCTTTACAATCTGTCCACGATATGACACCATATATAATTTAAAACATTGATTTGTATAGGGAAAAAAACTCCCCCAAAAAACCTTTAACAGGAAAACACCTCAGAAAGTGGAGCAGAGATATGAATATGGATCTGGAGAACACCAAACAGCTAGGACCAATAGGCCCTGAGCCACATGACCTCCTCTCCACCATGGAGACATAGAAGGAGCACAGGCCCCACAAACACAGAAGGGGAAAGCACAGCACAAGGCTGAATCTAAGTCTACTCCATAAAATGTGAAGCTGTGTAGGAACAGAAGGCAGAGAGGATGAAGGGTCAGAGGAAGAGAAAGCAGGAGAACGTGCTGTAGAGGAGAGTAAAAATGGGGTGAAGAGGTGGGACATGGATATAAGTCACAGCTCCAGTCACTCCGTTGTAGCCGTTGTGACCAAGGGCACACTAATCTATCCCATTAGCAGATCTCCCCAACTCTCTCATAATGTTACCGCTAGCTGCTCTCCTGTGACATGTTCCTGGTTTGTGTGCGTGTGCGTGCGTGCGTGTGTGTGTGTGTGTGTGTGTGTGTGTGTGTGAGGGAGGAAGGGAGCGAGAGAGAGGGAGCGAGAGAGGATGCATTTGTGTGAAAGTGTGTGAGAGACAGTGTGAATGAGACAGAATGCTTCGTCTGTGTGTGTGTGTTTAAGTGTGTGCGTAATGACAGTTCAGCTAGTTGCTCTCTTGTGAAAATGACACGTTCCTGCCAAATTAATATCATTACTATCAGAGTTTAATGGGCCAGTGCTGCCTTCTTATTTAAAACAGAACATCCCTCTCTCGACCTCCACCACGAGGGAAAGGGGGGGGAGGGGGGAGCGGGGCGGCTGGGAGAATGGGTTAGAGGGAATGGATAAATGAGCAGAATAGACAATGTGAACAGACTTTCTTTTTCTTCTAGAGCCAAAGAGGAAGATTAACTCAAGATAGGGCTAATATGAGCAAACAAACAGAATATGAAGCATGCGAAAAGGCAAACCTTTTGAATTGAAGCCCACTTTGTGAGCATTCGATGGGACTAGACTGCTTATCATTCACTGTTTTCATCCAATCATTTCAGTCATTTACCGAAAAATACATTTTCCTTTCTGCTCAGCGTAACTGGTTTTAAAATGTAGCCCTGCTCTGTTCAATAATTAGGCTCTCTTCCCAGTTGTAACGTTAAATTCTGGGATTATTGTCTCAGTTATTGTTACAGCTGCGTGCATGTCTGCTTGTTGGGGTGAAGGCTGCTATCATCGCCGGTGTTAACATAACAAAAAGACATCATCTTTGCATCATATTTTGTGTGCAGTCTAGAGATGTTTGGCTTTTGGGTACAATTTCTTTCATAGCTTGTATTTTACACTCTGCCTTTCTGGTCATTGGTTTTTAGTTTACTTTCACAGTACTTTAAAGTAGGTGTGTGTACAGTATGAGCAGTCTGTTAAGGTGTCATTCTTCACTTGGAGTCAGCACTGTGATAATGAGTTCATTTGGAAATAGACTCTGCGGGCTGCCTGTGCATGTGGGCGCATTGTTGTGTTTGCACATGTATGCTTATTTGTGCACTCTGTATACACGTGGATATAACTATTGCACATTGTATGTGTGCGTGTGTGCGTGTCGGTGTGTGTGTGTGTGTTTTGGTACGTGCGCACCTGAAAATGTGTGTGTGTGAGAGATTGTGAGTGTGTGAATATGTCAGGTTGCCGCAGGAGACCAATTAGCTGGTGCATCAGTGAGGAGGTGAGCATACACACACCTGTGTGTGGCCCTATTACACCAGCTCATCACACACTCACATACCGACAGCAATGCTCTGCTCATAATAGAAACATACTGACACTTAGAGTACATTGACCATATGGAATAATGACTTCACTGTGTCAAGCTGTCAGACGTGAGTCACCAGCATGCGTTATTTCAACCAGGTGCTACTAACTTAACCAACTTTTGTGAATTATGGATTATCTTACTGCTGCTGAATGGTTGTCGTTATCGATATGTACTTTACATTTGAGCAATTCTTCGCTTAAAACTCCACGCCTTGTAGCGTTCATACACAGTGCAGGAGATCCGAAGAAGAGTGTTTCGGCCCAAACTTTGAGGTATCTCGTACTGACACAATCAGGTGAGAGTGAAAAAGCAGATCACAGCCAATAAAGCAGCCAGGCCTCTTCATGTATAATTCAGATCTTTTATGGTGGACTATGCACCCATATGGGCGTGCTAAAGGAAGACTAAGGCCATTTCCAGCCAGAGAAAAGCCCTTTTAAAAGCTAATCCCTGTGCCAGAGTCCTGCTCCTTTTACTGCTCCTCTTTAATGAATAGGTGTCCAATAAGGCCTTTTATTGTCTTAGCATATGTTGCTTTTATTAGGGGAAAATAATTAGGTTGTGCGGATCACTTCGGAAGTCCTCTCGCAAGATAAAAATGAGATAGTTTCACAGTCGTTGCGCAAGTCCTTCTGACTCCTTGTCGTTTTCCCCTTGGATGCCTTGTGTCCTAGCTCCCTCATCTGCTCCTCTCCTTCGTCTCCTTCTCTGCTCTCCTTGTCCCTCCTCTCATCTTTATGCCTCCCCTCCTCCTCTCCCTCTTGTCCTTTGCATTCCCTCCACCTCATTCCTCACTTCCTCTTCTTTTGTTCCCTCGAACATGCGGACATTAAATGTATGCAGGGATGTCGCATTGGACTGCACATTTACACACACACACACACACACAACAGATGAACAATCACCGTGTGACAGGAGGCTGTTGATGACTGACACTTGGTTGATCTTATCTGGCACAAAAGGGGTAAAGAGAGGGCCGCAGAGAGAAAGAAAGCAAAACATTGCAGTGGGGGGTTTCTGCTATGCTTTGTGTTGTGTTCCTGTCATTTCTACATAGTTTATTCCTCTGCTCCTTTCTCTCTCTGCCTCCTCATCTTCTACTACATCACTCTGCTCACTTATATAGAAAGAAAGAATGTCAACAGGGCTCATCTGTGATCAAGGGCTCCAGGGGAAAGAGATCCATTTACCTCCAAGAGATCCTACTATGACCGTTTACCCATGAGACTTCAGCCACTGTAGCACTGTATGCCCAGTCCTGTGGGTTATGAGGCCGGAGGGGGGATGGGGCTGCAGGGGGAATAGGGATCTGCAAAGGGTTGATGGAAAAGAAGGGGCCGAGGAAGGAGCAGGGGGCAAGGCTGACAGACTGAAAGAGATTGAGCGGGCATGACGAAGGAATGGAAAAAGAAGGAGGGAGGGAGGAGGCTGGTCCTTCCATCCTGTCCTTAATGCCCCTCAGGGGAGCACACTACCAGTAGGTGCATATTAGCCATCAGCCTGTGGGCTAATGGACGGTATGAAATAGAGTTTAGTACATATAGATGACCACGGGTAGACTAATCACTGGGGAGACACATGATGAGGAAAGCTGGTCATTCTCTGGGGATCTAAACAAGCTCTCAGTCAGATTTTGGACATGGCTTCCACTCAGATAACGGCTTTAGCCTATATTCAATGCTGTTGGATGTGTAGAAGTGAATAATCTGGATAGTGCATGGATAATCTTATCGTACTAGGACTGACAAAATGTGCAGCACCTTTGCTTATGTCTCATGTGACCTTTGGGCTATCTCAGTCGGGGTGAAAGAGGTCACCACAGGATCACAGGGGCGAATGTCAGGGTGCTTTCTGAAGTGTGCGCTGAGGTGTTTGAGGTGCTAATCTCCTCTCCTCTTGGTTGAGTGGTCAAGCTGAATGGATGTACAGCTTGTTTATCTGAGGGGACCGCGTTACCCAGGAGTCCCCCTACAGCTGGGCCAGGCACGCTCAGCTGAGCTGTCAGCTCGCAGAGGTTACCACGGCTGAGGGCAAAGATAGCTCTGCACACACACACATACACAGTCACACATGAACTGCACACGTACACAGAGGGAGTTCTTGATTTCAATGGTTATTTATTAAATGTAAAATATCTTTAGCACAGATTAAAAATCAGACACCTCCATCTATTTTAAACATCACAGGCTGAAAAAAAACATTCCTGAAACAGAATCACAATCCCTTTGGAATCCCACTTTCAGGATAGCTAGTCCACGAGGCTAGGCAGAGGGCTGAGGCAAAAACTGCACTCCTCCTGATCCCTACTGGGGCTACAAGCCAGGAAATACTTTCCAAATGCATGCTGTAGCCTTATTTCATTGCATTGTATAAAATAATTTTTATTCATCAAGTGCGTTTAGAATTTTACCAGTTATAGATGAGAAAGAAATGTGTAGTTTACATGTCTGTTTTCCTAAAATGTGAATAAACAGGATAAAATAGTATTTGCAATTAATGATCTGCTCTTGCTCACTACGCCGTGGGTACTTGAAATCACGGGATGCTGCTTGACTGCGATTGGCAGCTTAACAAACTTGAAGCAAGCTGACAAAAATTCAGAAAGAAATAAAAAATTTGGGTTCAGACCGAAACTGTTTTCTTGACCTGCTGCATATCCAGAGGGCCTTCACATGACAAGCATGGACATATGCTGTAATGATCTGTGGTTCATGCCAGGAACTGAACTTCTCAAGTTGTGTCCCAGGCATAAATAGCTTTGCCAACATTTTGCACTGCTGCTGAATTGGAGTGCCATCACAGAGGTCAGCTGGTGAGTGCTCCCCTCTCTTTTCTGCTCTGCCTCAACCCTCGCTGCTGTACAAATGCCAACTGACAACAACTGACACAGATGGTGAGCAGAAACACAGAAGGACAGGCAAAGGAAGAGAACCACCCACAGGAGTAAGAAAACAGGAAGACTCTACACACACTGTCCAAGAGAGGATATTGCCTGACAACATTATCAACTCATTTATTTTAAACTTTTTTTTTTAATCTTTTCTTTTTTTCTACTTTTTTAAATTATCATTTTTTTTTTGTATTTTCAGCACATGCCATATGAGAATTTGGGGATTATAAAAGTACCTGAAAGAATTGCTAGGTTTTCAGCATGCATAGCTGTTTGTATTTACAGGTTTGTATGTACAGGGATGGGCCAAAAACAGACTGCTCTACAGTACTGGGTTTATTTACATCCAGGTCAGAGGGAGAGGTCAATGTCATAACTACAGATGTTGGGGTGGAGGGTCACATGCATAGGGTCAGAGAAAGCTCATACAGCTGAGTACAACTTTGATGATGAAGACACAGAACAGAACACGGCAAAGTAACATTACTGTTAATTCAACAACATCACATCTCCCCCACATGAACCTTTTTGCTTTTGAATACGCTCAATAAGGAGTTTTCAGCAACTGATTATTGCGTAACACTATACAAGGACATTTCTATTGCAAGTCCATGAGGTCCTTGGGTATTGAGTCGATACTTAGATTGGAAGACTTGGATCTGATCCCAGAGCAGTTTCAGAGCCGTAGTAGTAGATCCCAGGCTACGTGCAGGCTCATTTCTGCTTATCTACAGTCAGCTTATTGCAGGGTTGTTTTGTGAGTATTCTCTCAGCATTTGGGTGTGTTTTTATTACCCACAAAATAAGATACACAGAAGTAAGTAAAATCTGCTCTCACTTGTTACTGTCCTGCTCCTTTGGTTTGTCATATTGCTGTGGTCGTTTTATTTTTAGAGTAGAAGATCAATTTAGTTTCAGGATTGTTTTGGTGAACTTCATATGTCCCATCTTCTCCCCCTCCCCAAATCAGTGTGGTAGTAGCAGAGCTGGTTTTTCTTTTGGGAAATGTCCAAGCGAAGTCTCAAGTCCTGGTCCAGTCTCAAGTCTTCAGTGTTGCCTTTTAGGTCTTTTAATGGTGACTATTATTATTAATGACATGAAACAAGTCAAAACATTTTTTAAATAATGTTTTTACATAGCACATGTCTCCTAAATGCAATTCATTAGACCTATAAAAGAATAATAAATACCTACGTATAAATGTACAAGTGAAATGTTAAAATCATACCCTTTTTTCTTGCAGAGATGACATGTAGCGCCCAGAATAATATATTTGAAGCGGATCCATGTGACTGGCTTTCTGAATATTGCACAGCAATAGGCAGGGAAACCAGACAATGAAAAATGTAATCACAATTATTAAGTAAATGCACTTTATTTACTATAGCTACAAAACCTTTACAGTAACCTGCAACATGGCAAACTGCGGCAAATTATTGTTATCGAGAATTTAACCAACTGTTTTTGAGTCTCGGGTCAAGTCAAGCTGTCAGGCAAGTCAAAGTCTACAGCTCTGGGTAGTGGAGAATAACTCACAGATGTTTCTCTGAAAAATACTGTACACAAGGTAATGATTCACATATAGTTGCAGAAGATAGAAAGACACGCAACAAAATCCATCATCGTTTGTAGACAGCTAAATTTACAGGCATAATCTACAGTTCCATATGGGTTAGAAATGGCTGTAACACCAGAGATATGTATGATGCACACTGGTTCAGTGACATTACCTTTCATGTAGATTTTTCCAAGTGTGTATTTGCGTATCTGTTCGTGCTTGTGTGCAGGCGCATGCTCATGTTCAGGCATGCACATATGAATACCGTATGTGTTTATGTGTAATTTTGTAATGCAAGTGTATCAAGGTATTTGCACAGCCTGCTCTTGTTCTCGTTTTTACTACTGCACACACCCCTTGCTTTCTATCTGCAAAGACACACACACACACACACACACACACACAAAATGATAGATGGCTGTGGTGGGTGGTTGAGCATGTTAATGCCTAATCTCATCTGCCTTATCTTCTCCAGAGGTCACAAGGTCAAGTGGTGAGGGGGATGAGCTAAACACCATTAAGATAGCACAGTTCATGTACTGATCCATGCGCTGCTAACTGGACTGTTGCAGCCCGTAGAGAAACAGTAGTACAGACTGAAGAAATGAAAAAAATAAATAAATGACTTTTTGAAAAAAAAAATACCGAAGACTTCACTCTGAAGTCAGCCACATTAATCTGGATTATGAAGATGAAAGTTTATTTTATCAGTATTTCAACTTACTGCAGGACCAGTGTTTGGTAACTGGACACAAACAAACTGCTTTGAAAGTCAGCCAAGTTCAAGGGGGCGTCAGTGAGTCAGAGCTTGCAGGACTGAAATCTTCAGTGGAGTTTAAAAGGCATTTAGCTTTCAGACGAGCTAAATCAGATGCCCTAAGCGAGGGAGATGAGTTAAACTGAGCTGTGAAACTGCGTGTGAACCTGTAACTCAGAGACACTGCTTGGCATTTGTCTGTCTTTGATATGGCGACATGTGATGTGGATGAAGTTATCGCCCCACTGGCAGGTGAGACAGACAGCAGCGCACAGAGAGATGCTGCCTTTTCATCTGCTGTTTACCAGCTCTCTCATCACACTGCGCTTCAAACACACTCAATCTGCTGCTGCAACGTTACCAAGCAGGGCTCTTCCTGGAGGAAGTTTACTCTGTGCTTAGAGGGGGTTGTGTGCAAGTGTGTGCGTGTCACTTTGTGTGTGCTAATGAGAAAAATATTTCTTGGAATCTGGTTTGTGTGTGTGTGTGCATTCTGTCTATTGCATTTACATTTCTGTGCATATTTTTGTAATTGCATGTGAAAGTATAAGTGCTTTGGACCTTGATGGATCTTCATGTGTGTTCTCACAGCTGCTTTAGGAAGCTATTCAAACAGTTGGCATGTAATGTGACACCATTATGCACGTGTGGTGTATGTTTGTGTGGCTTGCCCATGTTTGACTACTGCGTATACGGGGTTGTCTCACTGCGTGCCAGTGCCCCCACCCCTACCCCCCATCTCACTCTCACTGCCTCTTATTGGGAGATAAAGAGGCGAGCCATTTCATGTGGCCATATAGAAGTTGTCTCCAGCCCTGGAGTTTGTAGGGAAGCTGTCACAGCAGCTTTTAGCCGGAGCTGCAACATGAAAGATCCCTCTTTGAGCAGTTGGGTTATGTGTGTAATTCTCTCTGACGTGTTTATTCTGCTGCAGTTTCAACTTTCATTTTCAAATGTCACAGAAAATATCCCTCCTCCAAGAATATCCCCACTAATTACTGACTGATGGAACAGGGTGTATTAGTAGAACTTAGCAGGTTACGTCCAAATACTGTGGCGTTACTCTTACAGTGCGTCACGCCTTGAGACGACATGAAACAGAGTTAATTTCTGCGTTGAGACTTGAGTGACTCTTAGATTTAAAATTGCTTAAAAATGAGAGAGGTATTACTGAGAAAGAGCCAGGGGGGATGTCTTGTAATGTGTGTGTGTTTGTCTGTGTGTTTGTGTATTGTGTGAAAATATCGTTCATCTACAACCTCTGATTTAAACACTTAGGATACAGAATTGTACTTGCATCATTTCCAATGCTTAATCTCAAATTTGAAAGCATGGCTGAACCCATATACACATCATGTGAAAATATACATATTCATAACCATGGCGTTAAAACCTACTCTTTTACAATATACATAAAAGCTGTGGTTTTCCTGGTGATTCCCTTCCAGACAAGAGCTGGTGTAATTTTCATGTCCATGTTCTCAACTTCTCCACTGTGAGTCTATACATCTGTAGCATTCACATGGTCCCATATAGCCAGAGGTCCTGTACACACCGGGTAGAGAAATAAATAAATAAATATATGTATATAAATATATGTACAGTATGGGGTTATGCTGTTCCCATGGTAATATGACCCAGTCATCATGGGCTGCAAGGAGAGGGGAGAGACAGCGTGTGGAGTCTTTTTTTTTTTTTTCCTGTTGACACTCTGTCCTGCTGTCTCGTTTTTGTCTGTGTGTGTGTGTGTGTCTGTGTGTAGGTGTGTGTAGGTGTATGTGTCTCACAGAGGACATAGCGACGTAGTTGGTGTCCGCTGTTCGTCCTCTCTCTTTTTCTCTGGACAGGACACGTCCTAATGTCTGTGCGTCAGTAAATGAGTTCTCCGTGTTTTGTCTCCTCCTGCAGGCTGACGCTGTCCCGTTGTCTCATTGTCGTGATTCGCCCACTGAACTTGTATATCTCTCTGTTTTTCTCTGTCCACAGCAACAAGGGGCGGCCACCACCGTGTACTGTGCCATAGCTCCGGAGCTGGAGGGGTTAGGCGGCATGTACTTCAACAACTGCTTCCGCTGCCTGCCGTCCATCCAGGCCCAGGACCAGAGCAGCGCTGCCAGCCTGTGGGAGCTGAGCGAGCGCCTGGTTACAGAAAGGTCTGCAGGCATACAGGCCCTCTGATGGGCAGAGGAGGAAGAGGAGGGGGACTAGCCAAACAAATCAAAGAGAAGTGGTGATGTCCAGTTAGGTTGAACTGAATAAAAGGTAACTGTACTCTGACTGTACTATACAAGAGAGCTGCCAAACCATGGAAGTCCATCTGGATATGTCATGTCACTACAAGGGGTAAAACACACGAGATATACAGTACAGTACAGGAGGGGGGGTCATATACACTCTACTGAATAAAATAAAGTCGGAGTTGTGTTCAGCTCTGCTGTGGTAGTTTACAATGGGAGGTTGAGGATGGGAGAAGATTTGGGACAAATTCAGGAATTATTAAAGTTTGTTCTTTCTCTTTTTAACTCTCTCAAGTCTTCTCCATTTCACGACTGTCTGTTTAAAAGAGCAAAGTTCAAAGAAGCTAATGACCTGTCTTGCTAACAATACAGGGTTACCTAATAAGCATACACTCTGTGGCATATGCATCTGTTTCCAGCAATAGTGCACTATATGGCAAATATTGTGTCTTCCCAGTTAATGTCTGTATATTCTGTAACGTCTTGTCTAGTTCTACGTAGATGTTGATGTTTCCTATTGAGATAAGTTGCGCGTTGGTTAATCTTTGTGCTAAATCTTGTTGGGCATTGAAGAAATAAGGAGTAATGGGCATGTGACACTCATGGATATATAAACACACTAGAGAGGTATGATTCTTATGACTATATACATTATTCTGCAATAATTTTATTTCTTATCAATGTCCCTATTCGTTTTCTGTACATATATTTACAATATCCTGATTTCTGGGCATGTGCTAAAGGGGTGTGGACATCATATGTTTTCCTGTCTGCTATTTAACTCAACCTACATATTAATAATCTAAACTCTTGTAAGTCTAAATTACAATTTGGAGGTATTTCTGGGATGATCTTTGTCCATTTGAATAGCAAATACAGATGGTGGAGAATATTATTTCCAGGAGTCCAGGATCTTTAATTTCTGTGTTTCTTTCCTTGTTGTTGGAGCAGAAGAATGTGAGTGGTTTCAGTCTCCTGTAATTATTTTATCATCATTGTTTTAATATTGAACTCTTGGCTTTGGGTTTGCTGTGGATTGGTTGCCCTGAAGCCGCTGTTGGGACGCTTTTGAGACATTGTGCTTTATGGCAGTCTGGGTGCCGTTGGTTGCTCTTGAAACATCAGCATTCCAGTGTCATGATATCTGTAACAAAAAAAGAAAGGATAGAAAACATTTAATAAAAGTCTGTTTTACAGTAATGTGTGTGTGTGTGTGTGTGTGTGTGTGTGTGTATGTGTGTGTGTGTGAAATCCTTTTAAACACAGAAAGTGGAAGTCCATTCATTTGGAGGCCATTAGGGGGAGATATTTGTGTAGGGAGCTGAGAAGTGAGCAACACTGAAGTCCGACTAAGTAGAGGAGAAGAAAATGTGTTCAATGTGTACGATACTCTATTTGGCCCGCACATAAACATGTACACCACAGTTCATGACTGCTTTTTCTATCTCCTCTTGAGTCCCTCCTAAGCAAACATACTCCGAACACACACACTCATGCATGCCGTTCCTCCACACAGACATGGCCTGTGCAGAAACTGATACAGATGTCCTGCCCTGTTATAATCTGTACTGCAGCCAGAATACAGGTGTCTTATCACTGTCCTTTCACAGCACAGAACATACCGAGAACAGAGATACAGCACACACACACACACACACACACACACACACCGTCTGCAAGAGCATGTCTCATGTGTGAGAAGTGAGAAAACAAATAGAGAATGTTTATTAAAACTGTCCACAGTGTGTCTCTGGCTCTAAATCGTGCCGCATGACGATGTGATCCCTGAACACAATTACTGTTCACACTGAGTGATTTCGCGATATATGTACAAAATAGGACTTAACAGTAACGTTAGCTACAACGTGGCTACAATGTTAAAAATAATAATGATTACGAAGGATTTCCCAGCCGCTGTCCATGGTGCTGATCACAATCTGGCTCATTTGTGGTTTGGTGAACTATCCGTGGAATCATTTGGCACATGTGAGAATTTGCCTGCTTGTTAACCAATTATACAGCATATTTACTCCATGTGTGTTCAGTCCGCAGACTGCTGAGCCTTGACATGAGAGACAAACGCTGTTCCCTTCCCAGGTGTCTGCCTCATTCAGTTTTGAGCAGATACATATCCCAGTCAGTCAACGTGTCAGCTGTTTAGTTTCCCTCGGTCTGTTGTTAGACCCCAGTGACATATTTAGTTAGTCGGCCCTGTTGTTTGTAGTTTCTAGTGGTAGACTTCTTGTTCTACCATTGGAAAGACAATTCTCTCAATTTGGGTCTGACTCCTGCATTGTGTCACACTCCACTGCTATTGAAATATAATTTTATTCAAAGGGATTCTTGAAGAAATAACTTTTTAAGATGGTTATTTTATTGCAGAGACACACAGCCTGCTTCAGTGATGATCCTAAAGAGAGTAATTCCACACTTTTATTTCCAGCTTATGTAATGTTTGCCCTCTCTTCTCAGCCTCCCTGCTAAAGGAGGAAGTCTCACACTGGGAATAAAATAACCATGAGAATAATGTCAACTGTTTGTGACTGTTTGTGAGTGTACCAGGAAACAAACTAATGATAAAGGCTGTGTGCTGCAAACACATCAATTTGACTAATGAAGCTTTCTTTTCAGTACATCTGCAAGTTTTTTGTTCAAAATTCCACATGTATTTTTAGTCGCTCATGTCCAAATAACATTTCAAAACTACACTTCAGCAGCCAATGTACGTATACCCGTGTAAATTTGTGAGCGTAAGACATCCTCATGCTCAGCCAAGATTGCAGGTTTAGCTTATCAATGACAACTCTATGAAAGCGGAGTTAAAGAAAAGAGACGAAGCGTTTGAGGAAACCTTCGATTGGAGGGGTGGACTCGAGACACAAAGGAAAATCTTCAGGAGGACAACAAACAACCAGACGTCGGTGCGGCTGTGCACTGCAGTGGCCGATCCATGGGTGTGTGCCTGAGTGAGGAGGGAGGGTCCTGCCTGGCTTTCATACAAAGTCCTATTGATCAGGCCCTATCGGAATCATCTGATAGCTAATCAATATGCTACACTTCCTCTCAACGAGCAGGGAGGAGAGAGAAGCATGGCTCTCACAGGAGTAGGACCTTGATCCTTTGACCCTACCAGGCCCTGCACACACACACTTCATCTGACTGTCTCTCTTCATTTCTCCGTCTCTTCATCTCTCTTGTACAAAACAGAACAAGACAATGTAATAACTAAAAAGTGGGTGTAAACCAAATAACCGATACATTAGAATGTTATTTTAATTACTTGAATTTACAGTTGATTTTTTTTCCCCTTCACTGAGTTTATTTCAATTTGGGCAGTAATTGTTTACGACTGACCATTTCATTTTCCATTATTGTTTTTATATCTTCTTGTGATTAATTTCACCTCTCAAAGAATAATTATGAGAGGATTGATTTGATTATGCCTTTGTTCTACTTCTATTGGCTCCATTGACTGAGGGAATGCCATGTTGCCATTTTGAGCGGATATATTTAATGATCACAATCAATGTTAAAGCTCTCTCTAGACTCAACTAACTCAATAAATATCTGCCAGGAGGAAATTTACCATCTAACTACAGCAGGCAATAAAGTCTTGCTCTCTGTTCTCCTCCCTCCCCCCCTGCTCTCTTTCCATCTTTCTCTTTTGAGGATGACATTGTGATTAAAACTGTTGATCAATTTTCATAAAGTACCACTGTAGAGTCGATGGAAATATTATTTCTTTTCAATATCTGCACTTGAGCTTTGCTTGCAGACTGCTTTTTTTGGATGGACCTTGAGATTATATGTTTTTTAATAAGAGGAGAAATTAGCTGATCATTCCCCCAGACTCCTTTGTACTTAATTAGTACATTTTAATAAAAAAAGAAAAGTCTGCTTGTAACAAAGAAAATCTCTTTATGTTATGAGTCTTGTTTTGCTGATTTTCTAAATGTAATTTTAATTCACTTATAGGATAACAAAACCACTACAGCCTTTGTGTGTGTGTGTGTGTGTGTGCGTGTGTGTGTAATTGTGTGAGGCAATAGAGGTGGACCGTGAAGTGGGGCTGCCCCGTCTCGCAGTGCCGGATACATTTCTCTCAGAGATGTAAGAAACCAGTAGCACTGAAATAGACACCCTTTAATGTTTGGCACACTATTAAAACAACATGCTCAGGAACACGCTGCACATAAGGTATGAATATGTGACAGGAAGTATAGCATTTTAAGTAGTTATCTCCTTGCAAATGATGATGATGTTGGAGTTGTTGGCACACATGACAAAGCAGACAGTTTCTCTCTACTCCAGTCTTTTGTGTGCGCTTTTATAAAGAATCTTAGAAGCAGCATTGATAACATTTGGATTCAGATAGCTGTGATTCAGTGAGCCTCTTCACTATCAAATGCACTTATTTCCCCCTGTAGATCTGCTTGTGCAATCTATAACTTTCTCTGTTTTTATTGAAGTCTCAACACGGCACCTTTGAGGAAATCCTTCCAGCCCCAAATCCCCAGCGTGTCCTCACCGCTAGACAGCATGACCTTGTAAACTCTGAGTTATTTTACTCACCCATTGTGTGAGGATAGAAAGAAAAGAGAGAGAGAGGGAGAGGGAGAAAGAGGAGGGACGAGGGGGGGTTGAGAAAAAAGAGCTCCTGCCTGTCACAGCTTTCAAACACAAAGAAAAATGAGCACTTGGGCTGAAGTACAATTATTAGCCCCTGTCTACAGATTCATCACACTATAGAGAGGGAGGGAGAGGGAGAGGGGGTGGGGGAGATGAGTGGAGCAAGAGGTGGAGTCGAGGAAGGTAGAGAAAGAAAGAGCTGTATAGGTATGGACTGTGGTATGGAAGATGGAAAGACAATGAGGGAAAAAAAACTGGGGAAATAGAAAATAGGGCTGTTACACTGTGAGGGAAACTCAGAACAAACCAGACGGAGTGCAAGGTGAAGCATGCAAGGCTACCCTGAGAGCCAGAAGAAAAGAGGGGGATGGAGGTTTTTAGTTAAATAAAAGAGTGAGGAAAAGAGAAAGAGCAGGGCAGTGGTAAAGAAAGGTAAAATGAAATAAGAGGATTTGTCAGGCTAGTGGTTGGTGGCAGTAATAAAGCCTGCTAATCTGGGGGAGAACGCTTGGCTGCTCTCACACTGACTCTCTTGACGCCCCACTTTACCACCGGGCCAAGCCAAGGTCACACATACACACACACACACACACACATCTAATCATGCTGGTCCAAACACACACACACACATGTTTTCAGTGCGTTCTTTCTGAGCTTCTTCTTCTTCTAAATGTTTTGCCGTCACTGCTGACCTCTCTCCTCTCCACACACATCCTTTCCTCTCGCACCTTTCCTCTGCGCGTCACTCGTCTTCTTGTTAGGCATCATGTCCAACACCACACAACCACACACCCACTCACCCCCCTCCTCAGCCATGTTGATTTTGAAATCTCATTTTTCTCTGTTTCTTAACTGGCTCCGCCGCGTGAATCAATACCTATCAAAACCATTACATAAATACATCTGTCACAAGCAGATAGTAGAGTGGGGATGTAATGTGTCTGGTTAAGGCCACCATAGGGTGAAAGGAGATATGCTGTGTGTGTTTGTGTGTTCTCAGAGGACAGCGAGTGTCATTTTGTGTGACCAGGTGTGTCGGGCGGAGAGAAAGGTTGTTATTGAGCTGCGGTAAATGACGCATAACCTGGTGCACCGCTTACTTACCCCCGGACCCCTGTTCTCTCTGTCTCTTTTTTGTCAGTCGATGTGTGACAGTGTATGAGTGTGTCGTGAGTGTGTAGTCATGGGCATCTATATAATTAAGTAAGTAAGAGTAAAACATTTTGGATGCACATGCACCTTGCTGTATTTATATGGCTTAGAACTAGTTAATAGTCCCTAAAAGGTTTTGTTTAAAAGTTTTTAGTAATGATAACAATGTATTACAAGAGTTTAAGTACCAACATTATAATACATTCCTTAAGATGAGGCTTTTCTACTAAGTTACCCTTTTTAAAACTGAACACAAGAAGCTAAAACTTTTATGTCTCTCACATGCTGCCATATTAAAATAGTAAAAATATGCAAAATGTTGATTTGAATCTGTCTGATAAGAGAATAAGTAAACAATATTATGACCAGATGTTCAATACTTAGTGTCACAGGTTTTGGGGTTTGTTATCCAGTCCTGCTTAGTGCATTAACACAGTTAATTATAATGTGTTTATGTTGTGTGAAATATCGGCCTCTACACTGACAGAGAGCACAAAGAAACCAAAGTGGGAGATAGACGAAAGGGATGATTGATGGAGGGAAAGAACAAGTGTCTTATGTCCTCTACTGGGTCCGTCTGCAAATGTTAAGATTGTATTTTCTTAAAAAAAAATAAAAACAATCTTTCTATTTCTTTCTCACCAACACAAATCCAAAGTTTTTGTTACTTTTTATTTCTGGTTTCTTGTTCTAATCTTTTTCCCCTCATCATCCTTTAGTGTTGTCATTTTCACACTTCACTTCTCTGACAGCGGAGACTGTGATTGACGGCGTGATGCAGATTTACTTGTCATGCTGAAATAGCACAATAACCTGTGCGCAGATAATTACCTCATTGAGAAACGCTCCGGCCTCTCTCCACTCACAATTACTATTGTGTATTTGATCATATAACCACTCTCCAACAATGCACTTAATGGGCTTACTGGCAGCGGACCAGAACTTGCTTGTAAATAAGCGTGATGGTGTTTGATTCTAATAAATTAGGCTCATATATGCAAACACGGTAAAATCATAACAATATCCAAATGTGTGTACGCAGAGGTGGGGTGGTGACAGGCGGAGATTTATGCTGCTGCCAATTGGCTGGCTTCATCACTCACTCAGCTATCTTCAACTTTTTTATTTGTTTAATTTCCAAATGTGATTGCTCCACCACTCCCGCTCGTGCTGATAAATGCAAAGGATCATGGGTAGAGGAGGCTAAGATTAATACACATAATTTTTCAGCTGGACCAATTCAAAAAAAGAAAAAAGAAAAAGAAAAGGAAGAAAGGAATGTGCTAAGAGCTCCGAGGAAGAATAAAAGCTTTTTCTGCCAGGACATGATGTAACCAAGTACTATAAGGTAAATAAATGTAAGATCACACGGTGCATTTTCTCTCTGTCTCGCTTCCTAATTGGAGCTTTTTGGGTGAAAAGCCTTTTAACCAAATAAAAAACAAAGCCAAAATACACAGTGCTGAAAAGACTCGATGACCTCATAGCTCCAATTCTGTCATTTATTTACCTGCATAATGTGAGTTCCCACTGTTTTACTGTCTATTCTGTGAGCTACAACTCTCCTGTGGGCACTGAAGGTTGCACACACACACACACACACACTCACACACACTCACACGCACTGTGTCTTTTAAATGTCTTTTAAAGTCTTAAAAATATATTAATTTACATTTCATTCAACCTTTATTTACTGTAAAGTTCTTTTGCATGGGCACCCCAGAGACACAGGAGACATGAGGCAGAGGAGCTACATAAAAGACAAACAGTAAAAACAAAATTGCACCTGAAGTAAAAGATAAAGATCAATAAATGAAGTTACAGTAAATGCAAATAAATTTAACGAGCAAGAAATAAATTTAAGTACAAGAATATGGAGTAAAAGGCTAATTAACCCGACAACAACATCAACCTGGTTAATATGAAAATACTGTATATTTCTGAAGTATCACTGAGAAAGACTGGTTTGTAACTCTGAGACTAGAAATGTGTGTGTTCATGTGAAGAGCAACTGTGTGTGTGTGTGTGTGTGTGTATTATAAATGGAAAGGAGAAGAGTCACCTCTCAAAAACACACTCACATACCTACGAGATTAATTACAAGTACCGTGAATCACTGTGCAATTAATTAACTCATCCTTAGTAATGAGTGTGGGTCTGTGTGTGTGAACTGTGTGTACTGTGTGTCACACAGACAGCCCCTCCATCTCTCCACCTCTCGCCCTGTCCCCTCTCTAATTGCTTCCCTCTCTATTAAAATGCAGTCTGCTGTGACATCACTCAACCCTCTGTTCGAGCAAGCCAGGGCACCGCAAACCACACACACACACACACACAATATTATACACAATATTTATTTTATAGTGTGGTTTGTGTAGATTTAAGGGAAAAATATGGGATGCTGAGAGAAAACGGGAGATTTCGTCTCCTTAAATGTAAATCAAGTCTCAGCAACAACCTGTGGTGTCGCTCCCAGAGAGTCACATCTGATGTCTCCCTGCCTGTGTGTGTGTGTGTTACTGGAAAGAGGCACGCTGACTGGACTGTGGTTTAGTTTAGTCTAGTCTTGTTTAGTCACAGTGATCACAATGATTTTTGCAGATTGTTTCATTATTGTATTGTTGTGATAAGATAGTACACTGTTTCTAAATCAAATATTTGCAATTAGAAACAAAATGAGTGAAACAAAGTTTTGTTTTCACATTTTACCGATTTGTTTTAGACATAATGCATAAAAAACGGGAGACTGTTCTTGACGCTGAGTCAAACAATTTTATTATTTTATTTACAGTAAATATATGCAATTATTTAAGGTAATATTTGTTGCTTTTATTTTCTTATCTTTTATACTATTCTCATCTTCATCATCAAACTCATCGTCAGAAAAATCTAAAAACTACAAACACCCTGAGAAAGATCAGGGGGACCATTTGTATAAAACTGTGTTGTATATTAAACTGGGCCTAAAATAACGTGTATAGTGGCCTATAGTACTAACTCACATGACTCCACGATGCATGATTCATGATAGCCTATCATCAATGTTGTGTAAATTATTATTATTATTTTATGAATAGACCTATTACGTAATATGTTGAATATGTTGATTTTTTAGGCATATTTTAATTTTGGGAGGAAAAAAAGACACTTAAATTATCAGACAATATTTTAGTTTAGATGAATTTACCTTTGCCATATCCTGATATTGTAAACATCCTCACATTATTGTATTAATGTGAAGATGTTTACGTTTCTATATCATCCAGCTCTACAGTAATGTTCTGCAGGTATTGTAACCTACAGTAAGTAAATATTCTCCTCAAGGCACATTACTGTGTGTCCATCTGTATGGAGTGAATACATACACTAACACATAATGTAGTCGGTCAAATACAAAACTGCATCAGTTCAAGTGATATTTATTTATCTTTCGATCCTGATTCAACCAAATACAAGATGAAAAACACGACAATAAACCTGCAAGTAATGTCTGATGCCCCCTCCCCACTCTCTTTCTCTCATTCTCTCTCTCTCAGAGCTAATCTGATTGGTGCATAAATCATGCTGACATCAGCAAGGGTGGAAGTTGGCCTACTCCTACACACACACACACACACACACACACACACACACATAGACTGAAGCTTCTCTGTGAGGTGAGAGCAGCGGCATGCTCCACGGTGATCATGAGGACAGTGGATAACAGATCTCTCTTTTATCATTCCCTGACTTTCCCTGACATTTAAAAAGCCATTAACACCACTGAGATTCACCCTCGTGTACATTTCATATGGAAGCACCCCCCCCTATCACACACACACTCACACACACACGCTTGCTTGCCACTCACTCACAGCGTTTCTACACACTTGTGTGTGTGTGTGTGGTTGTGTGGGAATGATCTCAGTGATAACACAAAGCCCAAATGACACAGACAGAGCAGTGAATTATACCTTAATAAGCTTTTCACACCTGCCCTCCTTTTCTGTAAGATTAAAGAAAAGAGATCCAGCCTGCTGCTGGTGTATTTTAATAGTGGTAGGCATATCTAGTGATACACTTATTGATCTCTTGTTGAAATCAATGAGGATATGGGGCATTGATATCCTCGATCTGAATGCAGACTCCCCCATCCCCGGTGACATAGTGACAAATAGACAGTAAGTGGCTGTTGTGTTGGAGTGACTGCCTTTCTGAATGGTAATTATCCATCAATTCAGCCATATATACATGGGTATACTGTAAACACTAACAGCATAATAGTATTTGCTGTGGTGCACTGTATTAATTTATGGCCCATTATTGTGAAGCCCATCGTTACAATGCGAGGGAGCATTTATTGTAATCAGACGACTAATACAGAATGGAAGCACGGCTAATGTATGTAATGTACTCACAAGCAGTCTGCCTGACAAAACTGTACAGTAGCTAATGCAGCGAATGACATACGGCCTCACTCTTTGTTGTTAGCATTTATTAGCAGTGAACGGACGCCTGAGCGCGAAACTAATTATATTCCATTGTGTTTGCGTGGAAAACAAGAAGCAAACATGCAGCGATGCAATGGTCACCCCACCACTTAATCTGCAGGATATTAACATGAAACTGAAACTAAGCGCACAGCTTGGCCGAGCCTGCAGTATGAGTCATGACTAGCAGTGATATACAGCAGATACACATACTGAGCTCGGCCATTTAAATGCATGTTATTGTAATTCTGCAGATGGCCTAGGCACTTTTGGTGATTATGGATCGGACCTTTTTTAAACTCTTCTGAAAACGGCTTTAAATCTTATGGCCCCCAGGGGCGTACAGAGACATTTAGAAGACAGGAGACATGTTTGCATTTGGAAAATCGTGAGAGGAGGAAAAGTGAGGAGCGACAAAGTCAGAGAGGGCTTTAGGGAAGGATTGACTCTTGGTATGAGACAGTAGGGGTTATGGCCGTGAAAAAACTGGCATATTCAAAGATGAAAGGATGAAAAATGACATGAGGGTAGGGACGGGTCTTAGAAATATTCAGAAAGATTGAGTGTCAAGAAGAGGGGCGAAAATACTGGACATGTGAAGGCAGATAAAGGTTCAATGCACTCTTCGGTGTCTGTAAAACAAACTCCTCGAGCAGTGTTTGTATTTTTTATTCTGTGTATATGTGCCTGCTCCTGAGAAGGTATTGCAGAATGAATGTTTGTTTTGTTTTTTACTTTGGGGCAGCTTAGGCTTGAAGCATGTGTTGGAAACAACTGGCTAGATTCTGGGTAAATACTTTACTGAGTCAACGAGAAGAGGAGGAGGAGGAGGAGGAGGAGGAGGAGGAAAGGATCTAAACAAAGAAAGTCCCATTCTCTCTATCATCTCCTGTGAAGGTCTGCTCAGCTGAAGATATGGCACTGACAGAGTTTGACTCGCTCTTAGCTGCACTTTTAATGCTGCGGGCCAAACAGTCTGCGACTCTAGATAGTAAGTGTACTTACTCACATCTGTTTTCATCCTGTGTGAGAAAGTTTGGCATTAACTCACATCTCCGTTATTAGAGTTTCCACTCACGCTGATATGCGGCTGCGTTTATCTTCGTTCATGAACATAATGAGCTCAAAGACTGAAGATGCTCCCCTAGAGTGACGCGTTGTTTATCATTCCCTCTCCACTTGAGTCCTATTTTGTCTATCATCCTCCTCTGTGCATCACTTTGTATTCAGTGCAGTGTTATACAGTAGGGTCTGGTCTCTGTTGTGCTGTGTTGCAGAGGAGTGTAATGCACTGGGTCTCACCCCGTGTCCATCACTCTGCCTGCTGTAAGTCAGGCAGGCAGCCAGACAACCTCCCACTCGGGAGAAATAGATGAATGGTGGGATTTGGAAGAGATCCACAACAGAAAGGGGGGTGGCGGGGGTGCTGCTATGACTCAGATCATTGATGCTACGTCAAAATTAGATTTGAAAATTGTTTGGAGAAAGAAAGAACGATGGAAGGTGAAAGAGCAGAGGGGAGGAGTAAAGAAAGGAAGTGAGAAAGCGGGGTGTTACAAAGATATAATCATGAATGGCTATGAGAGAGGAGTGAGTGAGAGAGACCCAGTGAGTTATGGGAGAGGTAGAGAGAGTAAGATGGTGGAGAGAAAGAGAGAAGCGAGACAGACAGGATGAGTTATAGACCCAGAGAGGGAGAGAGAGCTTTCACACATGGAGACAACCAGGTGATTTAGGGCTAAAGGACACTGAGACAAGCTCTGCTGCGAAAGGTGATAGACCTAAAGACTAGTAACAGATCCACTGCAAAGCTACAGCGTTGACTGTGTCAGCACTGGAGCATCTGTGCCTCCTCGCTTATCTTATCTACGCAAGCATTCTTGCACCACATGTTTTGAAGATGAAAGCATCACGAGAGCACTTCACTGTGCAAAATACTGATACTTTCAAATGAGAGCTATAAGCTCATGTTTTATCTTGTGCATCAGTATGAAATGATAATGTACTTATACAGCCCTAACAAAACAAAAAAATACATGTAAAGGAAATACCAACAAGCTTTTCAAACTGAACAACAAAAAATGGTATTTGCCTTCTAAAATGATCATCGTAATCTGATCTTTACAGAACATTTGTTAGTGCCATCTAAAAAACATTTGGATAGGTTTAGGCACCAAAACTATTGAGTTAGGGCACCGGAATGATCATAGTTATGGTTAAAAGAGAGTAACTGATTGGTTAAAGTGGTACTCCACTAGAGATCCTATATTGCACTTCACAATTAAGTGAGGCAGATTTTGTTTTTTAAAGTTGAAGCAGCAAATCTTGAATTTCAGTCCCTAGCATAAGTAAAGCTTCAGAATCCCTGGATCCAACTATTCCTATAGTGTAGTTCAGTAGTGTCTGTTCTGCCTGATAATCACCCACATATCAAACTCCACACTGTTTTGATTGGTTCCCTCACTTTTATCGCAGTTACTTGCAAGCCTTAGCGTTACTCAAACTATGTATTACCATTGATTGCACATCATTACAATAGCTTTTGCCTGTTTCCAAACTCAAGATAAATTATTTCCAAAGTGGTGTTTCTTGTCTACACAGACTTAAGCTCAGAGGAAAACGGACAGCGATACAGTCTTTATGACTTTGAAACTTGAGTTTCTGCTTTAAATTAATATAACGGACAGTCTGAGTGTCACTAGAAATGACTAAACTGATGGGTAAAGATGGTTATGATTCAAAGAAACAGGATGTGTACAGTCAGATGCTTTGTATTCTCACCCACCGCGGCCCTAAGAGGTTTGAAAAAGGTTACTAAGAGGCTACTAGAATTTTCCAGAGCACATCACCACAGTAACACTGTTTATCTACAAGCAACCAGTCATATTTATATCCGTGTCTCTGTAGGTGTGTATGGGTACAGAGACGCTTTCATAGCTGCAGGTATTTGTATGGCAGCATGGTCGTGTCCATATTTGGGCAGTGTGAGGCGGTCACTAATCCATCTGACCTTCTGGCTCATTTGCATGCGCCAGCCCCCCCTTACTGAGAGATGCCATGACCTTTATTAGCTAATTAAGAAACATAACAGAAATAAACCTGACAGAGAGGGAATGGACATGCACACAGCCTCAGCGTGGTTGCAGACAGAATAAGGATGGGGAGAAAGGGGAGAAGAAGGAAATGAGGGAAGAGAAATTTGGCATTCATCAAATAGAAACAACCATAGCTACATTTCCACATACAACTGTGTGCACTTTCCTTGTAATATTCTCCGTGACGGCGTGTCCTCATGGAGGAAATGTTACCACACACTCTCTCTCTTAATCGTTATATTTGCCAGCAGACACTCTAAGCATTATAGTATTATAGAAGTAGTTTCTCTTAATCACATACTGAGCTCCTTTAAATCTCTGTGTGCTGGAATAAGAGAAGTAAATCTCTCTGCTGTCTGCTGCCACTTAAGTGTAGTCAGCCTCTTGTTCTCTCCTCCCTTTCCCACTAAGGACTCATAATAAGCTGCTAGACCCCCCAGGCTATCGAAGGAGGTGTGTGTGTGTTCCCTCGCAGATAGACAGCAACAAGACAAACAAGAGTATATGAATGCAAACACACACAACTACAGAATGAACACACTCAGAAAAGATACCTACAAATGTCCACACGCTCATTTGCACTGACGCAAATGTTTCAGCATATATACACAGACCCACGTACAGACAACTGAATATACACACACACACACACACAAATTGGGGGTGTTATCTCCCACACCTTCCTAGTGTTCATTGTGTGTTAATCTGAGCAGTAATCTGCAGAGTGGGCAGATTATCATCTGACAAGCACCATTTCGAGGTTTGTAGGATTACGCAATCAACTCCCCTCCCACAGTACTTCACAGGGCTGAAGATACAATGTAAACACACACACACACACACACACACACAGTCGAGGCATGACAAACCTGCAGTTTCTTTGCAGAGTTCTACTATGTCACACTAACTTTTGCAAAATGACTAAAACCTATGTTGTGATACAGATAAAAATACACAGTATTCATTTCACCCATTCCAACACCCACAGTCTTTTTTTTCCATGGTGAGACACTGAATGAGAGAAACCGAGAAACATGAATGGATGGATGGAAAAAACGAGACAGATTGAAGGCTGCAACCTCTCAGTATTACATCGTGTCAGTCTGTCTCTGTCACCATGACAGGTCTGCAACAGCAGGGAACCCTGAACAGCTCGGTCCACACTACTGCACACAGGGGCTTCATACGTTGACAGACAGAGCCAAGGGCTGTCCTGTCCACAGCATGTCACAGTCTACGGCGAAGCCCTACAGTCCAACTGCCTATCTAACTCTAACAGCCCACCCTCCTGTTTTCATCACCTCTGTGTACACAGAAAACATTTTGATACAGAAAAAGTGTAGATATGCCGGCCTGCAACATTACCGAGAAATCTGAAAATGAAAGTTGAGATGCTTGTACTCGTTTTGAGAAATCAGAAGCTGAGCTGTTTAAATTAGATTCCTGACTGCCGAGTGGGACACCAGAGACTTCTGTATGTCTGTAACTGACTGATTCCTCATTTTTGAAACATGAACGCGCCAGGGGTGTGCAGTGAAATCAATGCAAGAAAGTGCAACAAATTGTCCTGCTACAGTTTGTTGTCCAATATCATAGTGTGAGGTGGGGCTCACACACCTTTACTCCAGCTTTCCCTGTGGACGTTTGTAAGGGGCCAAGTCATTTTTGAAGCCTGCAAATGATATTGTTACTGAGTTACACTGAGTTACCATTTTATTTGGCATTTCTGTCCAAACTAATACAATCCAATACAGCAGCTCTGCAGCTAAATTCTTTGTTAAGGCTATAATGTTCAGTTTTGTTCACACTGTGTCAGACAGTTATTGATTCATCTCTACGACCATTTTTAAGTTCTTCATTGTTGTATTAGTTTGTATTACCAGGTGTTTTGAGTCAGGCTGTTTCAGTGCATACCATCACTAACTTATGTTGTTCTTTAAAGCCCCTTTGTGTCATTTTTCTACCAAAAAAATAAAAGATAAAAGATAGATTATTTTGATTTTAAACTGACATGTAATCAGGTAAATGGTGTCTCTGTCACTCCCACTCTCCACCTGTCCACTATGTAACTTTGTGCTCTACGTAATGCTTGACGGCACTAAGTCACACACCACCAACTATTTCAAGTATTTTGGTTAAACTGGATCATATTTTGTGGAGAAAATATTTTCTGTTTTTTCTTTCGATGTCCTGAAGCTGCTCCGCCGTGTTTGTACCACAGGGTAAAGGGTGATTTCGAAAGGAGAAGATGTTTTCAGGCCTGGGTTGCAGAGCTGGTGTCATGCCAGAACTGGAGCTGGCTCAGCAGCCTTGATGGACATAATGGTACAGGCTAAGAGGACAGCTAAGAAGAGAAAATGAGAGAGCGATCAAGCAAGAAGCCGCCAGACCAGAGTAAATCTGGGACTGACTTTTAGTTGTTGGCGAGAGCTTGGTGAAATAAAATGCTGAAAGACAGACACTGAGCTGGGCTTCTCGCTGGACTAGTAAGTAATATTAGCTGGCTGCTATGTCTTGTGTTGTTGCACTTGCTTGATTGTTTGGCTGTCAGCAAAGTTGTAGGCTCGCTAGTTTTTGATCATAAGTAATCAAATTATAACAGATACACATACTGCTGTCCATATTTATGACAGTGATATTGGACTCTAAATCATGAAATTACCCATTTCTACACAATGTTGCTTTAAGCTTCATAAATAGCTTGTGCAGGTGTACTTAAAAATTGCTGCATGATCTGTCCGTTGCCTTCCAATGCAGATTCTGAGAGCTGTGGCGGGATGGTCAGCAGCGATGCTCAAAGATGTTTGCCAAACATTTCTAACCTGGTTTTCATTTTTCCTTGTTCCCTTTCTCAAATGTATAAACAAGAGAGGGGCTGACAAGGGCAAAGGAAGAGAGCAGGAAGAGGAAGGAAGGAGGTTATGAAAGGTGAACTACTGTTTATTAGCAAAATGTTTAGTCAGAAATATGATGTCTTGCTTAGACTGTGGCTGCACTTTTCTTTTTACAGGAATTACCTGACCTTGCATTCTGGCTGAGCCATTCTAGGGAGAATGCACATCACTGAGGTAAAAATGTGAAGTAAAGCTAAAGATGGATTGATCTTTCACACAGCAATATGACTGGTCAAACACAGGTGTTACCAATAACATCACCAATTGCTGCTTTGCATTGCAATAATTGCCAAAATGGAACCTTGTTAGAGTTATTAGTTGATTTTCCTGCCATGACAAGTCAAAATGCTGAATGGAAATGAATCTAAATCATTTGGGAATGAAGATTTAATCAGGAAGTAAAACTTTTCCTGGTTCGCAAAAGCAGCATGACAGAAAAAACGTAAGGTTTAAATAAGGATGCACTAAATTGTATTGATCGCAGAGAGGAAACTGGCTAATTGCAGGAAATATACAGCTTTAACAAATTATTTTGTCTATGCATCGCTTCTGTTTATGTTACTGTATGACTGCCTCTTTGTGCTGTATGTTCTCCTGCGTGGGAGATAGGGATAGGTAGAAAGTGGGAGACCTCTGTGTCCCTATTTGTCGGTCTGTGTGGGCTTCCTCTGCCTTTTTTTTTGTGTTTGTATTTGCCACTCTGCCTCTGTAGTGTGATGACTGAGGCTGTGATTTTTATCCTCCCAACATTCCAGTAAATACTCAGACAAAACGCAGCACACTCCGAGGAGCCTCAGGCCAGGGCAATCAATCAGGGAGAAAACAACACAGAGATCAGACTGTTTCTGCTCCATAAAACAGCCTTCAGAACAACAGCAGCCATTCAGTGTCTGGGATGTGGAATTAATACTCTCTCGCTTTCTCTTTCTGTATTTTTCCGCCATCCTCCCTCTCAATCACTATATCAAAAACTGCCACAAATCCTGCGGTGAGAGCTGTAAACGGTATTTGTGATGGTGCGTCTTCTTTACTGTATAATTTACCCAGCGGGTTGTTGCCACAACCAGTTGAATTTTCCCCAAGAAAACCTGGTGGTGGATGAGAGGAAATTAATCTGTAACAACTCCACACCAAAACCAGAATTCGAAAAGTCAGTCGAGTGTTTTCTTTACTTACAGGCTATAGGATCGGGGATAATGTTGTATAAATATTTGATGCTTTCCTAGCAGGGTCTTATATGGCCGAGAGAGTGCAGCATTAAGCTTGATGATCAAGGAGAACTTCAAGGCATGCTTTCACACACGCAATCACAAAGACACATGCACACGCAAACACACAGAAACAGCATGCGTGCAATCCGGTACAGCCGACAAATTTCCACATCCACACACACACACACATTCACACATATGCACCACAGACTGCTCTGTCTGTCTGTTTCTTTCTGCACTGCATTGGGTTTCACTTTCTCTGTGTGCTTGGTTTACAGATGTTGATCATGTCTCGCTGAGCTTGCAGTGAAAAGACAGATTCTTTACATCTTTGAGACCACTGCTACTCTCGCACAGCAACTTGTTATGCTTTGAAAAAAAAAAAGAAGAAGAAAACTGGAGAAAAGCTTTGAATGTCTTCTGCAGACGCTGCTAACACGAAAAAGGCCACTGTAAAGTTTTGTCTGGAAGACAAGAAAAGCATTTTTGTTTTAGCCAAAATTGGTTATTAGAAATATTGTTAACAAATGTCTTAAATATCACAACATATTTCCTGTGTTATAAAGAGAGATTAGCACCGCCAGAGAGACTGCGTTAAATTTCTGAACTGTTATGGCTGCCCCCTCTACACCCTAGAAGAAAGTGTCCAAATTTTTCTCCATCTAGCAAGTGTGAAATGTCAGCCGGTGTATAATCTTACAGCGATCAACCCTACTGAGAGCACAGAGACAAAGAGTGTTTTTCTCCTTCAGAGACGTATGCAGATGGCAGCTGATGTATGATATTAACCTTTGCTATCCTAACTCCTGTCTATAGTTCCCTCTCTCTCACACACACATCCTTACACTTACATACACACACATGCATGGCATACTAATTATATTGATCCACCTTTAGAGTTAGACAGCCCTGTCGTTTTTTCTCCCTCCTGGTAAAAATCTGTGTGTGAGTAGTTAACGAATGATGCAAAATCATCCTGTATTTTATTTCGGAAGTCAAGATATATTATAAGCATGTAATAACTTTTCCTGAGCATCCCAAAGTAAGTAAACCTGCCATATGTGCAGCATATATTACACAAATTAATTTGATAAATGTGTCAGTCCTCGAGTATTTTCCTCGGTTTGGATTGCTTGTCAGTGGCAACATTTTTTAGACAAATGGGCTCCTCGGTTTTAGTGTCGCTCCTCTCTTTGTCTACTGAATCGTCAGTTTTAGCGAGGAAGGGAAAAAAGAGCAGAGGGAGGATGAGAGAGGAGGTAAAGTATCAAAACAAATTGGCGCAGAGGGATGAGAGTGAGATATCAAAAGACTGGATGGTGAGGGATGAATGAAATAGAGTATCAGACGTGCTGTGGTCTCTGAGGTCAAGGTCTATATCACTCTCTGCTTCTGAAACAACAACCACCACAATGAGCACCAGGGAGCCAACCAATCTGGGCTACTGCATTGTTCACTATCTGCTGAAGAAAACAGCTTGGTCTCTCTCTTTCTTACTCACACACACACATTCACACACACAATCACTCCTCACTTCATATCTGGAGAGAGAGAATAGAGCGTGTTCCTTATTGTCCCCTTAGTGGTGATGTGGGGGTGTGTGTTAGGGCTTGATTGTTACTGGTTTACATAAGGGTATTAAACTCTCGCATAGCCCTATCTATCTGAGCCAGGCAGATATATTTGTGTTGTGGCTCCTTTATGCATTTGTTATTTCCAAAGAGGATTGGGATGCACCAGTGGAAGAGAGGATAGATAGCCTGCTGATATTACCCTCTTCCTCTCTCCCTCGCTTCCTCCTTTTCCCTCTAAAAACCAAACTCTTGTGAGTGTGTACATGTGTGTGATTATCTGTGTATGTGTGTGTTTGTGTGTTGCCTCTCAAAACAAAAGCGGGTAATTAATTAAAGAGAAGTACACTTTGGCTCCATTGTCCTGTTCAACAACTCTAACAGCATTCAGCAAAACAGCATTCAGTGATATTACTTGTAATAATAGCTGTTGTTTCAATCTGAAATGGTCTGAAATTAGGAATGTATTAGCCAAACATTGTGTAGCTAAACCAGCATAATGCGCAGGGAAGAGTTTACTGTGTATTTACAAGTCAAACAAGGACTTGTAAATACAATTACAGTCCTTTCTGTAAATACATTTACACGAGGACTGTAGGGCAAATAAAGTATTCTTTTCTTTACCCGAGTATTACTATTACTGCTTCTTTCTTACTTCTTTTTACTTTCTACTCATTCTTCAGAAGAATAAAAATACTTTTTACACCCCAACATATGTACAGAACAAATGATCCTATGAAATACAATTCATTGTTACAGATTAAACTCAATAGTGCATAAAGTAATTGAAATTATTTTATAATCTTGATCGGCTACAAGATTAAAATTTACATACATGATCATTTATCAATAATTATTAGCTAGTAATTAGTGTTTAATCATTACATGTTATAGTACTTTGTTATAATAATTATTTTATTAACAAGTATTTGAAGGAGAATATTTGAATAATTTAAAGGATTAAAATTTAGTTATTAAACTCAGAGATTTGATGCATTTTGGCTTGTTTACTGGTTTAGTATTTTGATAGAGGACTCATTTTTTGTTTGCTACATCTAGAAATGAGGTTGTTCAGAGTGTGAAGGTGTACAGTATGAACCCTGTGGATGGGACTTCATCAGTACCGCATGCAGTCTCTACCGTTTATTGTAAATACACTTACAAATGTGGGCTGGCTGCTTTGTAGACCACAATGTCCTGTTTTCTGTTATGTGTTAAATGCAGAAGATGAAATGTGTGTTGGTATGGAGGCTTTAAAGGCATGTTTGACGGGACTGAAACCAATGACAGAATGGAAAACTTATGTAACCAGCATGTGTGAAATTTCTACTGAAGACCACAGGTCACATCCCCCTCAATGTTCAAAAGAGGCAAATTTCACTCCATCAATGTCATCCTGTTGATGACATGCAGGTCCAACGTGAGCACCAACACATTGTGTTACTCAAACATGCTGCGTTGAAGCTGTCCAGGACAACTACAACAAAAAAAAGTTTGTAGTAGCCAACCTCCATATCGCTCGTTGTTGTGAGGTCCTAAAACTAACATTGATGATCCTGGATAAGCCCATATCATGAAGCTGGTTGTCACCTGTCTCTATTAACACTGAGGTTTCCTGCTACGAGTATAATCCGAAAGTAGTGTAATTAATGTTTACTTTTTATTTAGAATGAATAATTGATCACGTTTTGTTATATTATATATAATAGAAAATAGCATGCTGTCATAAAATAATAAACACATGGTCATGGTTAAAAGAAGCCAACACTGAATGTTGGTAGGAAACAGGGCAAGACTAGACATCTCCTGCGTTAGTCCAACATTTGATAGTCACACTATGTCCTCCTTTGATCGTTACAGACAAGAGTCATGGTTACTTCATCTACTAAGTAACTTTGTCACTTAAATGTAAACACATTATTTTTGGACATTTGCTTTAAAGTGGTACTCTTCTTCTTCTTTGCGCTCAGTCTCTATTCTGCATTAGAAATGCTTTTTTTTTTATTTATTATTAAGTATAAATGTCTGTAACTTATATTTTGAGTGCAGGACCTTTACTTGTAATTGAGTATTTCTACATTGTGGTATTTCTACTTTAACTTTAGTTAAAGACCTTGCTTTTACTTCCACCACTGACATATACAAATATATCCACAATTACAAGCCTGAAATAAATTCTGAAATGCATCCTTAATGTGCACAGCCCTGAGAGGGCAGCTGTTATTTTGAGAATTCCCCAATCTGCATGTGTCTGTGCGCTTCTGAGGATCAGGCAAGAGAGGTTAAATCAAAGTGGAGTCAATAACTTCATCCCTCCCTCCTGGTCTGCTCTGCTGTGCTGCTGGGAACGCCTGCTGCTTGCTCTCTGGCTCGCGAAAGAGGAGGACAGGATGGGGTTCAACACTTTCACAAACACTAAAGGAGGAAAGAGTCGTGCTGCTAATACAGAGGATGATCTAAGACTCTGGCACACAGATATAGAGACACACATTTATCCACACACACACAGCGAGAGAAAGGCTTCTTCGCTGTGTCTGAGAATGATAATGAGCTAAATTCTCTTTTCTTCCAACCTGAGAGCCTGAGTCCAGTCATGGCCACAGCCCTGGCTAAATCAATATCATCATCCATAATCTTTATTGTGGGATGAAACACAGCATAAATCAGCACAAAGCCCTTCACACATCCCTCTCTTTAGCAGCCTCCAATTGCATGCAGCACTCTCCTGGGCCGACAACACTTTCTTTTCAGTACAGAAGGCTTGTCTCCCAGTGTCTCCGGCCTCTGCAGCACCTGCTCATGCGTCATATCATATATTTGTTTAGTGGTTCTGACCGTGCTCTGTCTGCAGCAGGTGTGAAAGGTGAGCTGAGAGAGCAGTGCTGGTGTCTATTTGTGAGAAATGAATTGTCCCTCTACCTGCAGGCGATTGGTGGAATAGGATGATGTTTAAGTTGTTAAATCTTCCTTGGAAAAGTGTGTGTGTGTGTGTGTGGGGGAGACTTTGAGTGTGAGTGTGAGTAATGAGGTTTGGAGAAGAAAGCTTAGCCAAATCCTCTCATCAGTCTTCACTCCTTCAATACCCAATCAGCAGGCTAATTCAATACCCAATCACAGTGCTAATAGCGTCCAGCCGAGAGGAGAACCAATGAGAACTCGGCTAATGGACCTTGGGGAATAACTAGCTGCACAAAAAGTTAGTGCAAAAAGAAGGCAGAATTTCTTTCTCTGTAAAGAAAATGTACTGTCTAACGATCTCAGTCTGGTGTCCAATCACCTGCCACTGTCGCCGTGAAGCAGAGGGAAAATCTCTCATTAAACTGTTTCAGACATGTGTGTCTACTCGAGCACGTCAAAGGGATGACCGTGACGTTACATTCAAATCAGCAGCTAAAATTTAAAAAGGGAGGATTTTTTTTTTTTTTGTCAATTCTCCCAGTTTAATATTTGTTGTATTATAAAATTACAGCCTTGTTTCAGCATTATACCGCGCACAGCTCTATGACATTTAACATGCAAACAGATTCACATCTCCCTCACTCATTTTTCCCTCTGGAGCTGTGAATGGTGGGTGCATAAGTGCATGGGGCTGCAGGAGTGTCCCAGCCATTGTAGTGTCACAAATCCCCCCTTCCTGACATGCACTGAATAAACTGTCACAGGCGTTATATAGTGTCTCCATAAAGCCTACCATCAAACAGTTACTACCTCCATCGCTTCAGTCCACTGCACCAACAACACAAACAAATCACACTGCGGTGCGTCCCGGGGTTTTCAGGTGAGTGCGTGTTTGTGTGTGTGATATGCTGTAAAGTGGGGTTCATACATGACTGTGTTTTCTGATATGATCATATACCATATAACCTTCTATATCTTGCTTGGTTGCAATCCATATTGACCTCCCTCTCTCAGCCTCCCTCACTAAAAGCTTTTCAGTGTGTTTCATGGTGCATATACGGTTTCCCTCCTTTCCTTCTGTTTTCTGTCACTGTACAGGTTTGTGCTCGGTCATTAAAAGGGTACATCAGCATTCGCCGCGTTTATTTTCGTGGCGTGATTCCAGAGCTGATTTAATGTGAGCACTAGTGTCCATCGTAAAGACGAAAAAAATGCAAAATCCCCTTCAAATCAAGGCAGTGTCAATGTGCACATTTCTGAGGCTTTTTTGTTGTTGATTGTGTATTTCTCTTTACTTAGCAAACGCCTCATACTGTATGTCTTCAAGTCAGAATAAGTAAGTGAAGTTAAATTTAAAAATGTCATCCTTTACAAAATGTACATTTTTAATGTTGAGGTTTAGGTGTGAACTCCTCACCATTTTTGTGCAATACTGTAAAACAACCAGAGAAATCCAGAGGCAACATCTCCTCCTCAGTTATCCTCAGAAGACCAGAGCGCAATGCACAATGCAGCGACAAGAGATTTGACTTTTGAGTTGACTCAAAATGCAGCATGTTGTGGTAGGATTATTACCGCAGGATTCGAGATATGTAGGAAAGCAGTGGACAAGGCAAGTGTGTACACTATGAAAACACATAAAAAACAACAAAAAGCATCACGCACTAATGATATAGTGTAGAGCAGTGTGAAACTACATAAGGAGGAAATTTCCCTTTAATCTTCTTCATAGCTACATCATCTTTTATTGGTGGACAAAGTGAATCTCAGCCTCCAGCCTCGGCCCCGTAGAAATGACAATTGATTTGCAGGTTATTTCCTGCTTCCTGTGAGCTAATTGAAATAAAGTGGGACGGTAGACTCAGGCTCTGCAGCATCTATCAATACTGCAGTTGTACAATAGAGAGAGCCTTGTGCCTACTGCTGTGCCTTAACCAGTCCCACAGAATATTTGTTTCATTGTTTGGCTCATCACCATGCATATATTTTATATGTGTTCATGCTACCTGGTGTGTAAGCCAGCGTTTAATGACTGTAAGTAAGGAAAATAAGACAGAATGTAGGGCTTCGGAGTGTATATACTCTGTATGTGTGATTGTGCTGATCATGTAGTCTAGTATAGTCATGGCCATGCAAGTCCTAAGGGATTACAATGGGGTGCACCCCAAAGAGGAAAATTATTAGTCTTTGTATTTGAGTACATACAAGACTCTAGATGTCTCTGCAACCGCGAATATCTCGTTATAAACGTAATCTCACACCTCCTTTATCCTCCAACACAAACAAATAAAGATACACCCACACTCACACACACTGATAAGTGCATAATGCCTTTCCCCATCAATTTAATTATGGTAAACATGCTATAGATAAATATACAGTATCCAGCAGTGCACATCTGTCCAGACGTATGTACAGCCGGAGAGAGAGAAGGAAACAACTCGTTGCTCATGTATGGAGGGCAACAGAAGAATAAGTGTTGACGTGTGTGCATGTGTGTAAGTGCAAGCTCAGGAGCTGCGTTTTATTTACTTATAATGTCCCAGCTGTTGTGAGCAGCTGGATTTTAAAGAGATTAAACTGGTGAGTGTATGGAATCACATGTACAGTACAGTGTTCTCACTTTGAGACATTTCGTTGGAGGAATTTATCACAAATTTATTCTGTATTTACGCTGCCCAAAAAACAGACAATACACATGATTCAAGCTACAGAAAGACTTTCAGAAAATAAGGATAAGACTTTTTTGTTTTGTTTTAACACACCATATTTCATAACAAACCACTGATTTCTCTACATTGAATTTAAAATGAAGTTTTGAGGAAAATGTAATTTAGAAAACTTTATTTTATTTTTCTTCAGATGACTACAACAGTTCCTTGTTGGGCTGTTTTTCTCTCAAACCACAGTAATGATTTCAGCCAGTGTCTTCCAATGGTCTAATCAAACTCTCGTTAGACTGCAAGATACACTGAATCATCATTAAATCTATCTGCATATTACCTGTGCTGCTACAATTAGCTATGAATCTCATTTGAATCTCATTTAAATTCCTCCTATGAATCTCAATTAAACATAGAGATTCAAGCAAACAGGCATTGCATTGGAAATGTGGATGTGTATACACACACACACACACACACACACACACACACACACTCTGCACCTGCTGTTATCATTGCTGTTGTTTTAAATGTGTTCAGTTTAATTAATTTGTTTTGATACTCAAGACAAATCCTTTACAAATCCTCATGTGGTAATTAACAATTATCGTACATTTAATAAGCACACTGCGATAATGAAACAATTAGAGAGAAACAAGCTGCTTAAAGATTGAAGCAGCGCTTTGAACTAGTGTATATGCTTTAATTGTCTTTCAGTGGCTTCCAACTTCAATGAGCCAGCAGATCATAATAAATGTCCTCACAGCTTACAAATCAAACACCGTTCAAAGCCGAATTACAAACCAATAAATTATTACTTGTGGAAAATATAAGCTTTCAACGCTGCTGTAATACCAAATCACAAACATGCGTCCATACACACACATCGCCTTTCTCTCTGGTGTTATCACAGGGGCCAATTAGTGGGCCCCGGCTTTCTGCTTAGGCATGTGTCAGGGGACCTATAGGGAGCCCGCAAGGCTGCGAGAGGCCTCAGGGTAGCAGGAGAATTATCACTCTTTTCATCTCTCCGTCTCTTACGCATCCTTGCATACACATATCCACTATCTGCTCACAGCGAGAGCTGCTCCCTTTCTCTTCCTGCTACCCAGGCCTCGAGAAGAGCGAACAAAGGACGGTCCCAGACCTTATAGCATGCAAATACTTTAAGCTCATTTACTCAGGTAAGGTGGCTGACAAGGTTCAATAAACATATGCATGACCTCCACGTACAGACGAATCAGTCGATGGAGTTTACTCATAACCTTTGATCCCCCTGAACGGTAAAAGCAGAACAACTTTGTGTGTGTGTGCACTTTTAGGTAACAGAAAGGCAAAGTCATCACAATACATGCTGATCAAAATCTGCGTCTATGTTGCACTCTGTAACATGACTATTAGTGATGGAGTGTTCAGGGAGACCTAGCAGATTGCTGGAGCATGTATGAGTGTGTGTGTGGCGGGGGGATATGTGTGTGTATGTAGCTGGTTACTGTGTGTTTTTTCTTGTTGGGAGTTTTATCCCAATCACACTCACTTCCCACCGCCTCATCCTTCTTTCTTTCCTCTCATCCCTCTGTGGCCCCCTGCTGAGTGCCTGGTAGGTGGCTCACTTACACACACACACACATATAAACACACACACACACACACACACAAAGACAAAAACACACAGTAAGCCCTCCGCTGGCTGCAGATAGCTGTAGATCCCTCTCTTTCCTCCACACCGCAGGGAGGAGAGAAGAAGGGGATGACAGGAGCGGAAGACGTGAAAGTGGAGGAAGAGTGGGGTGGGGGGAATAAGAATAAGTGGACAGCTGTCCTCTGTCAAGCCTCCGCCTACCTGTCTGTGTGCGACACTGTGGGCTGGTATGTCTATCTCTGTGGCAGGTGGTTGAAGACTGAGTCAGTACAACAAGCTGAAATGTTGTTGAACAAGACTTAATCTTCCATCTGAGAGGAATAATTACGACACAGACGAGAAAAAATAAAAAGGTTTTGGTTATGGGTTAGAAAAATAATTATGACTGTAATAATAAAAATAAAAGATATAAGCCTGTAATGTGTCTGTTTGTTTGTTGCCATTACAATTTAGCCATAAGTTGTTGTTTTTTTCTTTGTGTGTGTATTTTGTGTGTGACGTCGACGGGGGTAGAGACAGCAGAGTGGAGGCAGTAGATAAGATAAGTACTCTTTATTTCTGACAGAGTCATTTAGCTGTGGATGAAGAGAAGAGAGGAGGAGAGGACAGGGAGGAGAGAGTTATAGTTATGGAGCTGTCGGAGGTTTGGGAGTGTTGAATGAAATGAGGTCTGGAGGAGCACAGGGAAACAAAGGTGTAGAGGGAGAGAGAGGCAGGCGTCTACGTGACCTTGCAGTCACAGAAACAGACGGATGAGGGAGGAGAACCTGTTTCCTCTAAATCATACGATGTGCTGTGTTTTTTTTTTCTTTCTCACACTGTAACTCAGTTAACATGTCAACCTGCAGGCCTCTATCGCCCCTCTCTTCAACTCATGGGCTTCCTCACTCTTATTCCCAACAATGACTGAGGATGTACCTGTGTTTTAGCACTAAGTTACACACACATCCAAACACACACACACACACATTTTTTTAAAAGGTGTGTTTTTGTCATATATTTGATTGTATTGAAGCATCAAACTGTCAGAGACCTCCTGTCATTTCTGCCATTTTCTTCTCCCCCCTTCTGTTTCTTGTATGAAGAAAAAGTATTTATTTTCATTTATCAAAGCCTCACACCCCTGAGAGAGCGAGAAAAATTGCAGTGTCTGCAATACTGTGTGTGTGTGTGTGTGTCAGGGGGATGTGGAGCAATGCTGGGGGTTATTATGAAGAGACAGAGATGCGACAGGAGATTCCTCTGATTGGGAATAAAACACCATCTTATCTATTTAAATAAACCCCACTGCAACTTCATTAACACACACACACACACACACTATAAATAAGAAAGCATATAGAGAGCAACACAAGAAAGTAAACATATCCACTGAATCATACACACACACATACACACACAAAAAAAAGTAAAAAAAAAAAAAAATGCAGAAGCCGGCAAATCTATGCATGTAAACAAACACAAGAGCAAATTCACAAAGGGATTTGTAGTAATTAAATTGCAATGATCGCCCTATTTTAGCTTTCACTTTGAAGATGAAAAAATAGTGTTAAAGCAGAGACGTGTGGAAAAACAGTCCTAATAGAACATGAAAAGAACATCTAATTATTCAAAGGAGAGTAGTTACTGTAGGAGTGAAAAATACGATAAACAAATAAAAAGGTTTCATGCAAAACTCAGCAGAATAACGCATAGGAGGAATTTAAAACTCCACATATCACCCTGAACTTTGATTTTTAAACCGCTGGTGGATTACTGGTGAGCTGCTCTGTGATCATCCTGGCCTCCGACACTAACCTGCTGACCTTTGAACTCTGACTGGCCAAAAGAGCAAAACCTGTACTTGACCTGCAACCTTGTGGCGTCTTTAATAACCAGCTCACCCCCCCTGCAGGAACGCACAACTGCGCATATGTCAATAAGACAAGAGACATGCAAAAGATGGATGCAGCTGAGCCATATGTGTGTGTGTGTGTGTGTGTGTGTGTGTGTGTGTGAGTGAGTGTGTGTGTGACAGTTAATAGCGAGAAGAGAAACAGTGATGTATGTTGGGTCTGCAGTTTGAGGCTGCAGATGTTCACCCCAGGTGGTCTGACGCTAATAACATTCCACTTTTTACAGGCCCTTTAATTCACTCGAGATAAAGCCACATAAAATATACAGTACAGAACACTGTGGTGCTCCTATCAGCACCACCAAACTGCACATCAGACATTTTAAAAGAGCATTTCTCCCAATTGAAATTATGACATGTTTGAAACATCTTCAGAGTGATCATTTCGTAATTTGGAAATATAACTTTGTATCAGGTTTTTGCTGTTTCCACACTAAAGAACTGATGGTGTAATTAGAGATCACAGTCCTTTATGGACTTTGTGTTATCAATAATCTATTCACTGCACCTGCTGTGTAATCTTTTATTTGACCCAGTCTATTTAATGTATCTGCTGTGTAAGTAACGGATGTCAGACCTAACGAAGCCTGTGGCCAAATTCAGTGTTCACACAAGTACCGCAGTGTGACATTAAATGGATGATCAACAATATATTCAAGCATCCTTGTGCGTGATTTATTACCCTGAGTGAATAAAGGTGGGTTGTATTTTGTGACAATTATCATACTTCAAAAACATGCAGTGTTACAGTCTGATGCTTTAGGCCTCTTGTACGTAAAAATAACTATTTCTTGTAACAAGTTCGCTGCCACTTTTGAAAAGTTCATGCGTGTTTGAAAATGAGAAAGAGACTAAAAGAAGGTGAACGTGTAGCCCACGTCGCCCCTTTCCCCCCTCATCTTGTATAGGCAGGACATTATGTCCACACATAGTGTGCAGGTCGATGCCCCTCTCCCCTGTTTGCTGCTCTTTCCCTGGTGTCTCCTCTCTCTCTCCCCCTCTTCTGTCCCTGTATGTATATCAACCTTGAACCAGCACAGATGAGAAAGAGGGAGACGAAGGCGTTGCAGCACCTTTCTTACATCACTTATGTATAGAAAAAAAAATGGATGGTGGTAGCTTCTTCAGGGTGTAAATTAAAATAAATTCACTGCACAAACTCATACACAACTACTTCCATCTGTTACATTGTATTATGAGAAATAATAAATAATAAAACTCCAGTCATAAAAAAAAATTGAATACTTGTTTTCTGTGACTTTACTGACCATAAAATAACAAGGCAAAAAATAAAATACAAACATTTTACAAGGCTAACTGATGTTACTAGAAAGCAAGAAGCCAGCAAAGATCAGAGAGAATGTGGAGACACACACTGTGTGTCCCCTCCTCTGGAAAAATGAGAGGTTATCCCATGCTAGGCAGTCTTTAGCAATACTTCACATACCACACAAAACACACAGTCACAGAGTTGACTTTGTATTCTAGTGCAGTTAATGTGTACACAATTTATTTCTCTCCCCAGAATAGCTGCTCCAGTCGCAGGCTGTACATACAGACAGCAGGGTCCTGCCTCTGCTCAATACAGCACTTATACACACACAAATACAAACACACACACACACACACACACACACACACACACACACATACATACTATGAAATGTTGTTCTGCACAGTAGATGTCAGCAATTAGAAAATAAAATATAATAACTCTTTGAACAACACCTACAGAGTAAGAGCTGATTCCTGATCTTTTGTTATCATGTTCCTTCTACAGCAGGAAACCTGACTGACTCAACTTCCTTCAGTGATCTCTTTGTAAAGACACATTTAGTCAGTTAGTGACCGCTGTCTTTAGTGAATGAGAGTTCAGGCTGTCGGGGGAAAAAAAAACCCAGCTCGTCTCCTTTCCACTCCTCTCGTCTTCTTCTCTCCTCGTCTTCTTTCAGCCCATTACAAGCAGGCTGTTTTCTTTTTTCTTCTTTTTTTGTCATGAATCTTTAATCAGCCTTTTCAAGTGAGTGGGCAGGCTGAGACTCTGCAGAGCACTGACCTAAGCTGCTGAAACACACATTCTGATGTAACTTATACAGACGCCGCACAGGTTAGATCCCGTGCACAACCCAGGAGCTTTCTAAGACTTGTGTCAGCAACTAAAGCTCGCAGCTATATGCTATGTCTCAATTTCTATGCAAGAAGGTCAGAAAGACAAGAAAAACAAAGTCTGCTTTTCACCAATATATCCATCTACAAAACTGACAAAAATAAAGGATACTGTAGTTAAATTCCAGCATTGTTTGGTTTCTGGAATAGCTGCATGCAGAGCCATCAGTGTGTTTGCTCTCCTGTTTAGAGTGAGAGGAAATCCATCAGCGGGAACCCAAGAGAGAGAGAAAAGTGACAGTTGTGTACGTATGGTCTCTGCATCTTTTTCTCTGTCATGACACAAATGCGTTTGCTTGTGCAGACGTGCACTCAGCTGCCCACATGAACACAAACACACGCACGCACACACGCACGCACACACACACACACACACACACACCTCCAACAGTAAATAAAGTGGTGCAGTCAGGTCACAATCACAGTAAACCACACAAACGACTACCATCTGTCTCTTTGTCTCTGCCTGTAGGAGTCAATGAGCCTCACTGGCAACAGTTCATACTACACTGCCCAAACACAATAACATTCAACATCACGGTTTTAAAAAAAATGAAAGAATAAAATATCTTTGAAGGGGTACAGGCTATTCATTATTCCTCTCCCTCTCTCTTATCACTCTCTCGTTTCCCTTTTCCCCACTCCGTCCCTCCTTCTCTTCCTGTAAATGAGTGATTTATCAGCCTTAATTGCTGGCAGTGGTTCATGTGGTCATGTGACCGCAACATGACAGCGTGTGATAAATACACCCTGAAAATTAAACCCTGCTTTGCAAACAGAAAGACGCATTGCTTGCAACGCATCTGCAGAGCGAGGCAAGTGTATTCGGATACTGACAGAAATAGAACTGTCTAATAAAAGCATCGCTTTAAAAACAAAATCTCAGCTCACGATGTGCTTTAAAAGCAAAATGTTATCATAATAAAAATACATTTATCAAAGTGAGGCAAAGGGCAAAGAGGGGGAAAAAAATGTACAATCAATAATGATAGACCAAGTAAATCTATTGTTATAAGGTGCTTCATAAGGGTGCCCCATAAACGCACACACATGTACACACATGCTACAGTAGAATCTATCACTCCAGCTCACATGTGTTCAGCAGCAGGCTGCTGACTGAAGGGCCTGCAGTGCTCAGTTCATGCATCTTATTGTTTCATGGAGCCAGTTCTCAACCACTGACCTTTTTATTCACAGCGCTATACATTGTTAAAATAATGTATGAGGTGTCTCAGCCAAAGCCACTTCATTGTGTTGTGTTATACACAACAGAGGTGAGTGTGTGTGTGTGTGTGTGTGTGTGTGTGTGCGGCTTGCATGGATTTGAAAAAAAAAAAAAATACTGAATGTGTATCCAGGATCAGTTTACCTGTTTGATGTTAAGAGACCGAACAAAAGCATTTAAAAAACATATCAATGATGTGTGTGTAGTGACATGCAACATACATTTAAGTTTAATTTTGGATGTTGTGTTGAGTAGATTCACATCATCAGTAGTGCTCTGTATGTCCTGTCGACATCCTCGTGTTCTTTGTTTATGGGCTGGCAGTAAAACATGTTTATTGCTGTGCTTTTGCTGCTGTCATGTGACAAATGCTTTTTCTAAATGTAAAGTCGTCCTGGGTTTTGTGGCTTTAAAATTGTAAAACAGGGGGGGAAAGGAAAATAAAATTAAAAAAACAAAAAATAAATAAATAAAAAAAAGTAAAGAAAATTAAAGCTGATATTTCTTGAATCTTGTATTACAAACATTTTATTCTATTTTGCTCCTCAGCAGCAAGTCAAATCATACCGATGATGAAGCTTAGAGTCAGATTTTGACTACAAAAAGAGAGAATCTTTTTCCGAATGGTTATGAAAAACATGCTGGAGATGAACCTGCTCTCAGGATGTCGCAGCACATACACAGGCAATTACGCTACCTGCACACAAATACAGCACAGACAAACAGAGATATAAAAATAATCTAATTTAACCTTCATTCACCCTGTTTAAACACACTTTAATATAAGTGGTTAACCTGAAAAAAAAAACCTTTTTCTTGTCTTCTCAGCAACAATAATTAATGTCTAAATTACAACCTACAATGAGCTACGTAGACTTAAACCTTATCTGTTTTGTTGTCTCTATACACTCAAATTAATAAAAATGTATCAGTAAAGCTGTGCACATAAACACTGCCCCACTAATCACTTTTTCGAATGAAACGCATTCAGGAAAACAGAATGAGACGGTAAGAGGGACAGACGCAGACAGTAGATAGAGAAGCATGTGGAGCCAATCTTACTGTCTACCTGACAGACTGTCTGTCTACCTGCTACGTGTTAAACATTTGACCTCTGTAGGAGTTGCACTTATAATGGGAGAAGACGATTCCACAGTTTGGACAACAACAGGAGCATCTATTGAGAAATGAAGAGTGGGTGCGTGCTTGTGCTTGTGTATTGTATATATTTTTTGCAGGTTTGCATATTGCATATATGAATGCTTGTGTATAAAAAGGTAACAGGGGGGAGGGACAGTAGAGTGACTCCGACACCTCTTCACCTTCCCTTCCTCCTCCTTATTTATTTGTCTGTATTAGTTAGCTCCTTCTCAGCACTTAAAATTAATGTCATCCAGCAGAAAATAGAGGCTGAAAGCTAAAATTCAGCACTTTCCCAGCAGCCAGGTTATTTATCAAGCTAACAAGGAGAAGATGCATCCCGTTTCAGCCGGGCCCAGGAAATATGTGCCATTAAAGCCCAGAGCTAGTGTTTGAGAGCCAGGGAATAAAAGTGAGGGTGTCAGGAAGAGGGGATGGACGGCATCGCCAACAATATGGATGCAGAGAGACCAGCAGACACATTTATATAAGGGACAAGAGAAACACTCAAGTAGAAGCATGAGAAGCGAGTGGAAACACACATTCTTTCCGCCAATTGCGCGGTCACAATACATATTCTGCATGTTCTGCATGTGTGTATATGAAGTGCTGATTCGCTCATGGCTATAAAAGACGATCCTTTAGGGGATACAGAAGACATAGTTTGGAGCTTTGAATAAATCATGTGCTGTCAGAGTGAGCTTAGCACTAATTTTCTCTTTAGGAGCAGGGTGTTGAAACACGTCCCGAGGATTGTTAGTATTGTGCCGTGTTAACGTCTCTATAGCATCAGGAGCTAACGCTGGAGTGTTGGAATTCAATTAGACACTGGGTGCAACGCTAAGCAGCAAGCATTGGGCAGTCACCGCAGGGAAGTGAGAGGAGGGGATGGTGACGCTAGGAGAGCAAGGAAAGGAGTGTGTGTGTGTTTGTGTGTGTGTGTGTGTGTAAGGAGAAGGAGGCTGCGGGCAAGAGGAAGGCCCTGGGCTCCTGGCTGCGGTGATTCAGGGGAATACATTATATCACACTAACCTCCGGCTGATCACAAGTTCCTCTCTCAATCATGCTGTGAACACACAGTCACAACCCGAGGACAACAGTGGCTCTGAGGCTCACTCGCACACAAACACACATGCACTGAGAGTGGTAACAGCTTTACAACTAATTATGTTTGAATAAAACAACACAATCCAGGCTCAAATAACTGAGAGAAAATTGTATATTAACATAAGTTGAAAAGATGTTTAGAGGTTTGGCTCCGGGGTGCAGCTTTCTCCTCAAGTATCATCAGTTCTGTTGTAATAAAAGTAAAAGCATTTTTAAAAACAATCCAAATCTAAACACAGTTGTTCTGTGTTCAGTTTGTGTATCTTAACAACTGCAGAGAATGAAATCTTTTTTTCCCCCTTTTTGTTATTTCTAATCCAAACCCAATTCAACTTCTCTTTTTTAGACCAGGCTTAATAATGAGCGTACATCCTGTTCATATCCTCCCTGCCATTTAGATTTTCTGGAGTGAGGTATGACGTCTGTGTCACTATCAAGACTGTAACAGTGTAACGAGTCTCACACTGAGCAGCTAGTAGTTATATATATCCCAGGCAGCAAATGGATAGTGAAGTGTGCCAAACTGTGGATGGAGCAAATCCTTGTCGCTGCAGAATACAAAAGATCCCAACGCAGCCGCAGTGTTTTATAAGTGACAATCCAATGTTTAAATTAAGTGTGCGATACATCGATATTTGCTGTTTATCATCTGAAATCATATGGTGGAATTTTGCTTCAGTATCAGACGTTGTGATATATGGTTTTGTTCACTGTATTGAAACGATAATTAGATTAGAGTATTTGCTGGGAAATTCAAAATGCTCCGGTTTGATTCCCTTCACCAATGTGATGCGCATTACCAAGCCAAAACAGATATCATTATATACATCACTATTGATCATCTGCCCAATTGATATTTATATTGCTGCGTCTGAAGCTTTCAGATTAATGGAAAAAGCTTTTGTGGTGTTTACGTACACAGCCCATATTTATGTCCACGCAGACCCTTACATATATTCTCTTTTTGTTCCTCTCTCTTACACATTCATGCACCTTAATGTGTCTGCGTGCATGTACGCATGTGTCCTTCCTCCTCTGCCGTGTCTACAAAAACCTGACCTGCCTGCTGTCAGCCACAGAGGCACCTTGCCCCCCCCTCCCTCCCCCTGAGTGGCCGACTCACCCCGTCACCACGAGGGGAAGACGAGTTGGGGGATGGAAGGTGGGGGATAACTGGAGGAAGAAGGAAAAATGGGGGTTGGGATGGTGGGAGGTGCATGTGGGGGGGGGGGGGCATCGTGGAGGCGTGTTGGGTGGGTGGGTGGTTGGTTGGGTGGGGGCACTGAAGCTTCCTCTAATGTGCCCTCTCCACTCCCCTGCCTGTGACCTCAGAGCTCCTGACAGCCAGAAAGTGCTGAAGCATGCAGGTGTCCTACCGCTGCAGCCACACACGTACAAGCGCACAAACACGTGCTCTACTCTCACACACACACACACACACACACACAGATGCAGGTGTCCTAGCTTAGCAGCCTACATCCTGTCATTTATTAACTCTTTTCTCACCTCTTTCCTTACTGTATCAACACCATCACATATAGAAGCATGTTATATACAGTCCATTTATAATTAGTCAACATTTCAAAAAAAAAAAAAAAAAAAGGACAGTGATGGAGAGCATATCAAAGGCAAAACAAGCATGTGCTTCACAATGCTGAGCACATGAGGAAAGTAGAGTATACTGTCTGCTGCACAGTAAAATTAGCTGATGCTGATGCTGTAGTTTCCTCTGTCCAGCCTCTCGACTGTACAGTGTAAAACCTGAGGTGTCCAGAGAGTGTCCTGTCCTGTCTGTCTGTGTGTGTGTGTGTGTGTGTGTGTGTGTGTGTGTGTGTGTGTGTGTGTGTGTGTGCGCGCACGTGCGCGCGTGTATGTGTGCGTGTGGGAGGGGGGTTAGGGTTAGAGAGTTGTATTACAGTGGTGATGAGTCGCCTGGCTGCAAGGCTGATACCTCAGCAGCACCCAGCATTGACCAGGCCTTTAAATAAAGCCTTCGATCCTCTAGCAGCAGAGAAGGTCACCGCCTGCCTCTGGTTACCCTGCCTGTCTGTCTGCATTCACGGCCAGGAGCCCTCCTACCATCCCTTCATTCGCCTCCTCACCTCCTTCTCTGTTCTCACCCTGGTGTGCATGCTTGGATTCAAATCCAGGTGTCTTCTTTTTCCTCAATCCCTTAACTCCTTTCCTAACTTTCCCTAAGATCCATCCTTCATCTTGTGAGAGTGAAAAAACCTAGCCCTTGCTTTCCCTTCACTCACTCCATCATTCTCAGCCATCCTGTGCAGTCCCACCATTCGTCCATCTGCATGTTAGCCAGAAAGAAAGAAAAATGTACAGTGTTTGTCTCTGCAGAGAGAACTGAGAGAGTGAAGGAGGTCAAAGGGTCAGGAGAAAGGTTTTACCCTCATCCCAAGAGCACTGCGCATGTCAGCCTCCTGTCAATCAAGCAGCACTGTCACAGCCCCGAAACAGAGAAATGCATAACATCGCACACAACACACATCAAGAGAGCATTTGATCGTCATACAGCTAAATATGAAGTGAGAAAAAATCTAATAATGAAACTCTCGCTGGTTTCTGCTGTCCCAAATGAGTGCTTCCTTGTTAAGTGAGATCAATACAAACAAGTTGTTTGTGGTTTTGATTTCACTCAGAAGAAAGATGCAGCAATCTCATTTCATGTCTGAGGCATAATACACATTTATGTCACATTTATATAAAGTGTAAAAATATACAAGATATTACAGGGATACATTTTTAAGGCTCCTGTTTGTGTGACTGTGTAAAGACTGATTGTATTCAAATAGTTTGAATTAAAAAAAATTTATGTAAAGAATAGTTTTAAAGATTAAAAATGTGCAGTAATTATATTTTCTATGTTCTCTGAAATATATCACAAGATTTTTGCTTGGATGTTGTGTTCATAAATATAAAGTGGGACTTTTTGGGGTATATACATAAATTAAATTAAAGGAGGTAAAGTCCTTTAGTAGATAAATCCAAAATTTTGAAAATGTAAATAAAACAAATATTATAAAATATTTAAATTACACCAAAATCAATTACCAAACATGACATTATATAGCGGTTCAGTGTGAACATCATGTGCTGAATTTTACTAAATGTGATATGAAAGATCGTCAGACACTAAACTTTTTTTGATGTAGTTTGTGTTCATGTTAAATATTTCAGCATTGTGTAAATGTATTAAATGAATAAAGTAAACAAGTGTTGAAGATTAAAGACCAAACAGGACAAGTTACCTCAGACTCCCGGGTGGGGGGACAGAGAGGTCACAGCTCTCTATCACAGATGGAGGAATTTTCGTGATGTCCTGCAAAAACAAGAATAGACATTTATTATAAAATCCACACTCTTATCCCAAAACACAGGAAACTCTGCTGTACACGACATACTTTGAACGTTAAATAATGGGTTTTTGGTTACAAAACGAACCATGAATTTAAAGAAAAGTGACACGCTAGAGAGGAATGATAAAGTTACGCATCATTGGGGACAAAGGAACATTAGTCCTTTTAGAAAACCAATAAAACTGAATAAAACACTTTTTTCTAAAATTTCTATTTGAGTCATGAAATGCTATCAGGCAATCCTGAAATAAAATAATTATATATTAAAAATTAAAACAAACTTTTTGGCCAAACAGTTTAAACAATTCAAAATAACCATATATCATGTAGAAGCAGAGCTGTAGATAAAGAGACAGGTTGCACTAATCTCAAATAAGCAACACAAAAACTAAATTTAATCATTCAAACTTTTATAATAGATTTGAATGGAAGGTTTAGATTTGTTTTGTAATTTCGCTACAACTCATAAATACACTCATTCTATATACTGATGGACACATTCAAACACACAAACAGACACACGTATCTGCACTGCAGTGTATTTCAAAAGTAAAATCAATCAAAAGTATAGTATGTGAAATAAATCTCAGTTTATAATGTTATGTTCAATTATGTTTGATAAACACCTGAATTGCATTATTATTATAACTATACTATCCTCCAATAAAAAAAAACATTATGTGCATTATTTAAAATAATTTAACAAAAATATAGATTAAATAGTTCAGGATTTTATTACATTAATTCAGGAGAATGCATGTCCGTCAGCAGCGTATTCACACATTTGTGTGTGTGAACGCAACATACACACACATTTGAGCATTATATGAACTCATGTCTGAGACGACTGTGGATAAAGAAAATCTGATTTGAAAACCAAGAGACGAATCATCCTGAAAAACCTTCCGCTCGGGCCTCAGTAGAGAGAAATGAGGCGAAGGAGCAAGAAAGTATATTAATGCCCCTCAATCCATCTTTTAGCAACAATGAGAGCCATTCATTTCCCTGTAATCCGATTCACACTGTGGCCAAATGGACTCTGACCCATTCAGCTACATAGAAGCTCCTAGTAACAGACCTACAGCAGAGACAAGTCTACCGTCACCTGCAAAATGCTCTGGGCACACCAGCCTCTCGTGTACCTAAACTCTGTTGGAAATTTACCGTTTCAGCTCAATAGAAATTAATCTGCACCCATAGGTGAACACAAACAAACTGAGCCTGATAAACACAACCGGAGCCAAACACATTCACACATGCAAGCACGTATACATACTCCCACACACTGTACTTACACATACACTGTACATACACGTGTCTACTCTGTGTGCTAACTTAAACTAGCACACACACAGTCTGGGCTTCATACAAGGGAAGTCGGTTCCACGTGTGGAGGGCTGCTACATGGCAGCAGTGTGTGGGGTCAAGGCCTTTCCCAGGTACAAATGAAAGGCAGAGGGGAGACTTTGGAAGAGCTGAACAACACTGTGGGTCACCTTGCCTGGCAAAGAGATCAATGTCTGTTTGACTGGCTGAGAGACAGAGAGAGAGAGAGAGAGAGAGAGAGAGAGACAGAGAGACTGACTGCAGTAGAAGGGTAAATCACCTCTCGCTTCATTGAGATGCAGGTAAAACACACAGGGATCGGGCTCAGCTCCAGCTCCACCCTGCATAACACAAACTTGTGCACGCGGAGACTTAAATGCGCACACATAGACTAATATAACATGCACACAAACACACAAACACATAATGCACACAGTTTTCAAACCCCCCACCACCCCCCCAACCCAACCAAACCACCACCGTGTCCGCTGCGGTCCAAAACACACCACTTCACTGACTCTGTGCCCTGCAACTCAACTCAGTGTTGAAAACATCAACACAGCCTTAGCTATGTTTATCTGTGAGTCAGAATATTGTGATCACATATAATTAAATCATAATTAGCTTTCATCTATTGCCCTTTAGTTATATATTCTGAGGAGAGCTCTTCATACAGACAAATGCAAATTCAGTGTATGAATTCTACTGCGACGTACACAAATCATTACATGTGCCTCTATGCACATTTACAGTAATCTCAATTCAGCACAAGACTATAGGATTGGATTCAGACAATCACATTACTTCCACTCTGCCCATGCTTCTATTTGCTGGAGAAAATCACCATGTAAAGACAGATGTACACACAGAGGCAGCAGCAGCACAAGCCTTCTTTACAGCTGCTGCATTCTTACCACATGCACAGCCGCGACAGGAGAGGGACAAGTTAAATTATTAGGGTTTCAAATAAATGACACATAACTCAGGACACTGCAAGACAGAGGGGGAGAGGGAGGGAGAGAGAGGGACAGAGGGAGAGAAGCTCTGGCTCTGCAGGTCTAGATGATGGACGGACCACAGAGGAACATAAACGCAGCTGATTTAAATCACTTTAAATGTAAATGTTTATCGCGTGGAGTGATGCAGATGCGGATTGAGTGGAAGAGATTGAAATTGTTTCCTCTTTTGAATGCAAATATGTTTTTAACCCCTTTGGGGGGGTTTGTCATGGGGAAGGTGGCGCTCACAGGGAAGAAAAGAAAAATGAACAAACACAAAAAAGAAACTGTTGTGTTGCAAAATGAGATATGTGACTCCAATTGTTACAAAACAATTTCTAGTAACACAAAAGAAATTGTTTTTATTAAATGATAATAGACAGCTTTTGAAAAAAATGATGACATAGTGGATTGTATATATTTTTGAGGTGTAAATAAACGGTTCACTTACTGCTCAACTGATAATAAAGAAACAAACAATTCCAATGCAAAAGTTACAAATCCAAAAAGAGGAACCTCTGGAGGAACTTAAGCTCTAAAGAAATGAATGCCGCATTAATTTTTAGGCACCTTTGGCCCTTCGAGTTAGGTTATATTGTCTTTTGTTTGTTTGTTTGTTTTAATTGCATTTATTTAGATTTCCTTTTGATTGACATAAAAAACTGCAAGCATCATGGTAAAAATGACTCGTTCTCATAGATTTAATGCACTCAGTTAAAGCATACATACACACCCTTCCACCACAAGGTCAAATAAAAGACAATGCTGGCTGGTTATTGAGCACTCACACAAATAGACACTAAAAAGTGTGCACATCCTTTGTCCTATTTAATTCTGAGGCATTAAAGCGGAGTACATGATGATGATTCAAATGTCAATACTGATAAATTTCAAAGTGATTTCCCATAGTTGACCTGAAAGAGAGAGTCCAATATTGTGACAGCAGACAACTACATTATCTTTAATAACCTAATCATTGGACAGACTGCAAATGATCACTGTGCAGAAGTCAATATACTGGGCCGGAGAATAGAATTACAGTTCATACTGATAAGATTAATAATGTGGTGTGTCTGTGTGTATGTCTGTATATTATGTGTGCACACTTTTTCATAGTGTACAAATGAAAGAGAAGAAGCAAGAGACAGAGAAAGAAAGAAGCAGTGAATCTTTTAGTTTGCTGAGAAATGAGGAGGAAGCACTGAAATATTATTTCCTGTGCCTTCTGTCCTCCTTCAACACAGGAAGTGAATCAGTGCTAGTGAATCCTCCTGCCCCTTCGTGTATGTAGAAGTCAAAACACACACCCACACGAGCACAATGCATCCCACACAGTTTCCACACCCTTACGATGATCAGCAGTTTTCCTCTTTACCATTCGTACCCATTGAATAACGGAAACGGAAACACTGGAAACCTATGAACCTTTACACAGAGCAGACCGCCTGTCGTCACATGCACAAGCAGGTTCCAGGTAAAACCGTCCCGAGCAACAATCCTGAGACTTCAGCGGAAATTCAACTAATTCTATCTGACTCAGAGAAAAAAAAGAGGTGCCACAAAAGAAGAATAGCATCTCCAGTTCTAGGTTATAACACAAATGTAATTAAATAGCACACTATATTGACCTAATCAGATAGGAGGACCATAAATTAGTGGACACATGCTCACTAAAAGGCCCTCTCCTCTCAGCTAGGACGCATCTCTGATCGTTTATCATCTGAAAGGAGCAGGAAGGCAGCCAGCATCTCTTTCTCTCTCTCTCCTGTTCTATCTCTGTCTCTCACTCACTTTTAATCACACAGAAAATCATTCCTCCAGGCACCGAGAGGATCATGCTCTCCCATCTTGTCCCTCACTCTGAGCTTCCATGGGAGCTAATATGAGCAAGTCAAGTGAGTGTGTGTGTGTGCATGCCACTGTACAGGTGAGAGCTAATACACAATCTGTACAATCTTCAAGCTCTGCTTTTAAACATGTCGCCGCTGTGGTGCATTTGAAAGTTACCATGAGCTACACACATACATTTACTTATGCATACACACACAACATGCAAGCACTCAGACTGTCAAAGGTCCTGCTGTGGGAAAAGATAATACCCCTCCTCTGTACACACACACACACACACACACACACAGTCATACACAGTCATAGACACACATAACCACACAGATTTCCAGCAGCATTGCACTGTGGTGACCTTGCATGGCAGCCCAACCCAGACCCTGTGCAGCTTTTATCTCAACCATGCTGCTCTTTAGAGTGAGTTCTGAGATCAGGCTGCTTTCAGGACGAGAAACACTCTGCAGGCCAGATTCAGTCCAGAGCAGAGGCAGGTTATAGGCTGCTGGACTTGTCAGTCGCCACAAAACCAAATTACTGCAAGAGCCTCCTGTGGCTTTTCTACTCTTATCAGCATTTTTATGTCAGGAGTCAAACAAAGGATCTATACTCTGAAGCGAAAGTAGAGGATTGCCAAATTACCTCGTGTGTTCCAATGATAGCGAAAATGTTATCAGGCTAAAAGACTATTTAGTCTATAGAGTTTAAATAAGTACATTTTAACCATATCACCACAGTATTATTACTAAATGTTTGTTTGTATAATGTCTATTTTCAGACGGGATTATTTGCAGGAAGTCTTTTCTTTTATTTCTTTCTTTCTTTTTTTTTTTTTAAATTTAGGCAAATTTTCCTCATCGTGTTTTTACCATTTTCTGTCATCTTGACCTTTGTCTTCGGTCGATTTTAAATGAAACTTTCCACAGACAATATTCAACAAGTGGACAGTAAAAAGTGCAAGTTTACTCTAAAATCAATCATTAACTCAGCCTTTTCTAGGACACCTGCAGCACAATTATTAGGCCCTGAGGCAAACATAAAATTAAAAAAGTAGAAATACTAAGCACAGGAGTCTGATTTTCTCGACGTTTTTAAGCGAAATTAAAGAGTTTCTGTCCTTAATTACGCAACAGGTGAAGAGCGTCGTCCCTTTTATTCTTCAAGAAACAAAACTCATCAAAAGAAAAAAAGACTTTGAAATAATTCGCTTTTTTTCCCCATAAAAAGAAAAGGATGAAAATGAATCAAAATATAAAATGACTTCAATACATACAGGAGAGCTGGGCTTGATCTTGGAGATGTTATAATTACGCGCCTTGTGCGCAACATCTGCAGCGCGCTTTAATCAAAACCAGATGTGTATGAACAGATGTTCATGATATCTCAATTACATTTGTAATTGGCATTTTCTCCTTCTGTTTATATTTCACTTTAGCTCAGCAGAAGATGATAAGAGTGTGTGCTGTCGCCTCAAAGACACAGTGACAAACAACATGCAAAACTATAAAGAAGAAAAATAATAAACATTTTCAGGAGAATATATTTGTTTCCATTCATGAAGGTTTATTGATGAATGGTATATTTATTAAATTCCATTTTTTAAGAGTGAACACGATGTCTGCGAGTTAACTGTACTGTCCAGGCAATACATTTTACTGTATAGAAATCCAGGGCATCACAGACGATCTATGGCTGCATGATGCTTTGCTTAATTATTCTACAACACCGGGAGAACATCAGTTTCCAAATTCCATTTCCAAACAGTTCACAGTTTATTTACCGAATAACACCCATAGGGTTCTGGGTAAACTTAATTAAGTTCCTTAAATGAAAGGAAAACACATTAACAACGAAGAATAGATCATTTGTTGCAACAATTTAGCGTGACAAAGTAGCCTATTTATCATTTATTTCAGGACATGCATCATAATCTGCTTCTGTTCTTTTCAAAGCATTTTTATCTTCAGCCCCACTTGTTGATCGCAATATCTATTTAGTGTGTATCTGTCAGGAAAAAGGAGAATTGTTTCTACTAAATATTCTGATGCTGCTCACCTTGATACTATGTTGTCTGTCAGGATAGATCAATATTGAGTACAAAGTTGGTTTTATTCCACAATGTCCCTTTCCCCCCCTCGGGCTCCAAGAAGCCAAATAAAATGTCGAAGGGTCCATGTTCGCGGGGAACTTTTATGGAAGCAAAGTGACTTTGTTTGTTTGTTTGTTTTACAAATAAATCCCAAAAGATGATGAGGCTGAACAATGCAGTCATGATATAATACAACCATTATACACAAGTTCACAAAAATAAGGAAAAAAGAAAAAAAAAGTAAAAACACAATCCGTACATGACCAGCATGCATGGCTTCACATAACTGTTACAGTCTGACACCAATTTCCCCAAACGTCTGCTGTAAATCAGTTTTTTTTTTACCCCTACAAGACAAATAGGATGGATGATATGAAAATGAGATCATTCATATCAAAATAAACTGACTTCAAACACAAAAAACAAAAATACATTCACATCAAAATAAAGCTGCTGCTGCCTGAGCAATGTTTTAATTTCAGAAAACAAATTGTAGAAAGGGAACAGGGTGGACGAGGCGCAGAAAGGATGAGGCTATAAGGGCGGATCTGCTCAGTGAAGTTATTTTATGCAGTGTGTCTTAACGCAGACATCACGAATTGGAAAGAAACCTTTTAAAATGTCTCTGGAAATTCTAATTCAGAGTCATTTAAACAGGCCAATTTATGTATCCTTTAAAAAGTGATAAAATCAAACAAGATCCTCAACCTGAAACAAAATACTGAAATACAGAAAAGAGGAAAACTCTTTTTTTTCCCCCTTAACTAACAAAACAACTTCAACACAGACACGCACAAACTATTTTCTTAGCTGCGCGCAAATTAAAAGTTTTTTTTTTTCTCTTTCTTTGTGAGGGTCGGTTATTAAAACTTTTCAGCGCCGAGACTCACATGAAAAACTCCGGAGATGAGGGGTTGTTGTCGCTGCTGGAACCTCCGTTTTCTCTGAAGCCGGTGCTGATCAGCTTCTCGTATTTCTCCTTGTAGGCGTCCCTCTCCCTGGCCAGCCGGGAGATCTCCTGCTTGAGGTGGTCCACCTGCTGTATGAGTTGCGTCTTCTCTCCCTCCAGGACGTGCCGCTGCTGGACCCGCTTGTACCGGCAGGACTGGGCATAGCCTCTGTTCTTTAGCGTCCTCCTCTTCTGTTTCAGACGGATCACCTCTTCCTTGCTGACCCCCCGGAGCTGCCGGTTCAATTCCCGCACCGACATGGTCACCAGCTGCTCGTCCGAGAACCGATCTTCCAAGCGCAAGTGTTGGTGGTTTCCCCCCGCGCCGCCGCCGGACTGAGACCCGGAGGAGGGATGGTGTGCCCCTGCGTGGTGGTGGTGATGGTGGTGGTGGTGGTGGTGGGGAGTCCCATTCTGGGCTGCGGCTGCAGCGATAACCGCGGACACCACGGCGGCCGCTGATCCCATCTCCTCCCCGGCCATGGCGCCTCCTGCCCCGGCTGCGCCGCCGTACTGCTGCCCTCTGGTATAGCCATCGAAGGTCTGGAGCTGGTGACTGCTGCTGATCAGCGCCTCTACGGCGTCCTCCGGGCTAAAGCCCAGAGCCTCGGGGTTCAACTGCTGTTGGTACCCGGTCATCCAGTAGAAATCCTCCAAGTGAGCCTTCTGTTCGCTCCCTGATCCCGGACTGGGCGCCGAGAAGCTTGGAGAGGGGGGAACCGAGCTGCAAGGCGTGCTCATCGGGGTGGAAGATAGGGATCCCCCGGCGACCAGGCGGCTGCACTGGCTGATGCTGCGATCGGGCTCCACCGGCTCCTTTTTCACTTCAAACTTCATCAGATCGAAGTCATTAACATATTCCATGGCCAGGGGACTGGTGGGCAGGTCGGAGTTGCTCATTGCCAGCTCTGATGCCATCCTCTTGCTGTTGACAGTCCTCCAAAGGGGGTGAGGAGCACCTGTCAAAGTGGGCTGCTGAGACACGCACTGAGCCAGCTTGATTTCTTTATTTATTTTCTTCAAAACCGAAGGAAAAAGTGGATTTTCTCGCACTAATTGCGCAGCGCAGGTTTTGGTTTTGCGAGTCGATAAGTTTTTTTTTTCTTCAGCCTGTGTTGCACAGACGCATTGGAGGAGCGCTGTTTCCTCCCTCTCTCCCAGCGTGCGGGTGTCTGAGCGCCGCTCTCTCTGTTTCTACCATTTAACACTTCATGGCTCCTTTTAGGATTAGTGCGCCAAATTGAGGAGGTTCACGTACGTGTCCCGGGCAAATAGTTGCTTTGTGGAGAATGAAAAAAAAAAAAAAAACTCCACCCAAGGATTGATAGATTTTTTTTTTCTAGAGGATCAGTCAGCCGACGAGTTAAAAAGCATTGCTTAGTTTTATAGGCGTCCTGACGTCAGGACTGAAATATGAAATTGACTGAGACTCAGCCAATGAAGAGCCCAGCCTGGGGAGGTAATTAGCATAATGGTATAGAAACCAAAGTTTTCTGAAGTGTCTAAGCCCATCAGCAGATTGACACGTGAGACTTAATTCATTCTTTTGTCACCTTTTTCATGGGAAAAAAACAACGAAAGTAAATAAAAGAAAAAAATGATTCGAGGGATTAACAGAAGATATCAGATGGTAAATATGCACGCCTGTCTTTTTAGATAAACAAGTCGTTATCATTTTAATACATATTCAAGCATTTTCCATCGTCTTTATAATAATTCAAACTGAATTGAATTTTTCTCACATTTCTCAACAGCGTTGTTTGTTTCAGCCTTGATTGTTGATTTGTCAGACATTCTTAAGTCTCATTTGATGTTTTGCATGATATAGAAATATTGTGCACAGGTGCATTTCAGTAATTATGTAGGCAGATTTCTAATTAATTAGTCAAAACCTTTTTTTAATCACGAGACCAAACATCTTGGAATTCAATACCTTTAAAAAACGCATTTTAATGATGTTCACCGAGTGATATAAAACCTGTCTTTATACCGAATAAAATCGCAGAAACAGATTAGTGCAGATAAGCCGGATCGCTGTGTGAGGAAGGCGAAAGTGTTTGAAAAGAGCGTGGCATGAGTCTGTTTGAATGACAGTGTTTGGAAACCCAACGTCGCCACCTTTCGGTGTAAAATAATACTTCAAGTGGTTCTTCGAGTGCTTTGTATGTATCCGACTCCCTTCCAGAGTGAAAATTGTTTTATTTATTTTATTTTATTGTCTTAAAATGGAACATTTCTCCTTTTTTTTATTAGTTTGCTGTTGTGCTCTCTGCTAGACCTACTGCTGGACATGAAGTTTAACATGGACAGGATTTAAAAATTAAACTACACACAAGACATTTTTCAGTAAGGAGAAAAGTCTTACACATGTACTAACCTTAAATGTCTTGTAAGTCTAAAATCCTTTTTTTCTAATGAAATACTCTGTAGTGACAACACCTCCAATCTGTGTCCTTCTGGAGTCTACAGTCTGAATCTCCTGTAATGATCACAGCATCAGTGTTCCTCCCTCTCTCTTTTTCTCTCTGTCTCTCTCTCTCTCTCCTGGAGCACATTCCTCAGGAGTGGTGGCACATAAGAACAAACAATAAGGAGGGCTATACACAGAGGACTGGAGAGTAAATAAGAGCACTCTCCCTGGAACATGTCACACGGGGATGCTTCAGAAAACTACAAAGCCGCCAGCAGATAATCCAACTCCCCGGTGTCCCAATGCAAGTAAATATTCTCTTGGTCCCTGTGACTGTTCATGGGGACTTAACGTTAAACAGGAAGGATAAACATCGTGTTTTATTCATTAGAACACACAACAGAGCCCCCTCTGATGCTGATGCTGATGTTTTTGAATAAATATTAAACAGACAAGGTGTCCCATATGATGTTACTATAGGTTGTTGCTGTTATTGTAGTGTAAATTCAGACTGGTGGTAAGATATACAGGAAAATAACTTCAGAGTAAAAGGAACACATGTTTTCATATGTGTTGTTGCGTTTTATACAGTAATTTGTCTTTTAATAGCTATCATGACATTAATTCTAGTGACAGTTTTTTAATCCTTACATCCTTAATACTAATCAAAAATATCAAAGTTATGATTCCCTTATATAGTTGACACACAGTTTAAGTTGTCCATGTGTCTACACACAGTCCATTATTGATGCAGCAGTGGACACTAGCTGCTTTGTGAGCTCTGCGTTTACCAGATCTCTTAAACTAGGATTTACCGGTTGGCAAGTCTCAAGGGTTAACAAGCAGAGTCCAGTCCTATGCATCAGCTGTGTTACTGAGGGCTAATAGTCCAGTATGCACCTCATGCTGTCTCCCTTTGGACTTTCATGTAGGCAGCTCACTGCTCTGAAGTTTACTGCTGTCTTCATTTTATCTGGATGTTTTTTTTTTGTTTGTTTGTTTTCATACATTGCACTTAAGCATATATCATAAAATAGGCTTATACAGCAGGTGGAGGACCACTTATGCAGTGTTAGTACAGTGAAAAGTTACAAGCATTTGCACGTATATGATCATGACTTACCATAGCACATGTATGGAGAAACACCAGATCAACTTGATAGTTTTTCTCCAAATGAATTAATTTGGATAAAAACTGATAATATTATTGCATATTTGAATTATTTTGTGAACCCAGGGCTGTGCAGTCTGATGATTTGTGAACTCTTTGAGGCTGGATGTCTCTTTTGTAACGCTGCTAATGCCCCTCTACAAACCAGCTTTGTGTTAATAGTCTGGTTCCTACATGTGAAGCCCAGCTATAGTACGTGTTAATGAGACACTATCTGACCTTTCAGAGTTCACCCCAGGAGAACACTCATGTATCCTGGGTAAAGGATAACCATTGCTCCCAGACTTCCCCGTGATTTACTGGTACAGTGACTTTACTAATTGTTACATCTATTAAAAACATCCTAATTACAGTATGACTTATGTGCTACATTGCAATAGACCTCACTTTTATTTCAGTATGCTAACCTTTTGTTTGCCTCTGAGGTTCCCTGAAGTTGTGCACGTGTGTTTGTTACACATCTTTGTAGACGTGTTTTTCTCACAGGTTTTTATCAGCGATTTGTATAACCTGGAAATACTCTACAAAAATAAACAACATATCAAAATACTATTTATTTAAGACAAATATAGTAACTTACAAACCGGATGTAAATGCTGGATAAAATATGCTCATAATGTTTTGGCAGAGAAAGAAAATGGAGGATTGAGGGTGTTGGAAAAAAAAAACTCATTAAAGCTCACTTTATGCATCTGCAAGATATGCATTTTATAACCCCACTCACACTATTCAAAATCTTAACTGTGCCAAAAATAGCCAAAGACATTACCATATTTAACAGACAGTAAGTTAAATAAAATGACAGAAACTAAAGTAAAGGATTTCTGCATTACCAAGATTATGCCTTATAATCATTCATTACATTCCCAATGGGAGGTAGGCTTCATATTCATCCTCAATCCCTGTTTAATGCCATATATTAAACTCTGGTGGCACTCCAAATGGGGGACAACCAGACGAGTGGGCTCAGTGGGCTCATCTGAGACACATTTAATTAGCAGGACAGAAAATGAAATGTTTCGTGGCGTCTTAACTAACTGTTGTATCTTTTGTAATAGAATGAGAAGCTGTGAGAAGCTATTACAAGGAAGAGCATGAAGAACGGTGCCACGCTTCCCTCTGCCAGTGTTTTATAGGGGGAATAAAAGAATGCATATTAAGATAATAAGCTTCCACATCACGGAAACAAAGTGCCATATTTGCAAAGTGCTACGTTTGAGCTTAGTTGCTCTCTCTCTTTATCTCACTATCCTGTTCTCTGATCCTGCATTAATCAGACTTTTACAACCTTTTTCGATTCATTTACCTGCTCAGGAAGCAGGTAGCAGCTCTGAGTTTGAACTGTCTGTTTATGTGCGGACTTGACAAGCTGCATGGTTAATGGGGGAGAAACAGGCCTTCAACAAGTGAGCTCGATCATTACTTTGCAGTGTACCTGCACACACACACACACGGGAGAGTGGAACAGTGTAACCAGAGAAAAACTCGACACGGGATAACCAGCAATACATTGACATAAAGAACCAAGCCTTCTCTGTTGTTTTTTACCCTGATCTAGTTCTGCTTTTTAAAGTCTACAGTGGCATAAATGTCTAAAGCACCTCCATCAATTGCACCTTTAAAAGCTAAAAATGCAAATGTTATGTGCAGAGTAAAACAACAAAGCAGTGTAAGAGTCTGATTCAAATGATTTGATGCTCTTGATTAGAAAACCAGGCTGTGACACTCTCTCTCTGGCTCTGTGCCTGCCAGAAGGATCCTTCAACCTGGTAATTGGCCACAATGAGCAGACTTGCATGTGTCAAACTCTCCTCTTCACATCTGGTTATTGTCTCTCACAGCAGGTGGACATCACAGGCATCGTCTGAGCAGTCTCATCTGCTCTGTCTCTGTGTAACACGGGATGCACCACTATTATACTTCATAAACCAGCAAAACTGCATGTGTACTTTAAACTATAATATCTCTAGCGTGGATGGTTAACGTGATGTGGGTCATCCACATGTCAGCACAGTCTGTGAATTAATGATTTTCAAGGGCTTTATGAATTCTATAAATGTGTGAAATTGGAATTGCAAAAGGAAGTAGCTCATTGAGGATGGAGCGGTCCAGGTTCATGAATTTAATCATGTTTACACACAAACAAAACTAAAAGTAAGTATGAATCGTACAGAACCTGGGCTCATCTTCTCTCATTAGACACACACTGCTACATTATCGGCTTCATTAGCCCACCGTGCATCACCCAGCATGTGAAGGAGCAGGTAAAAGAAGTCAACACTCAGAAAGAAAAAACAATACACAATAGTACACAAGCTATTTGCTTTTCCCTAAAGCTAATGGTTTCTAATAGTCCACCTAACTAAGGGAGAAACATATGGATAATTTTATGGCTAATGACTATGATTTTCTATTTTTAGGTGCATACGTGAACACAGTGTTTGCATGTGTGACTTCCAGTGTACATGTGGCATGATGATTCATGTTGCAGTTGGAGGTTATGAGTCGTTATTGATGTGGCCGGTATATGCACTGTGCTATATGCTCTCTGCAACTGTACACTGTTATTAATGTCCACAGTGTCCACTCTGTGCTGTTATTAATGTGACTCATATACATAAAGAGTTTCCCCATTAGTCAGAGTCGAACTGTGCCGTCATACAGAGAGAGGAGGTGCAAAGAGTCCTTTTCCTCTTTATCCTCCTTCACCTCCCCCCACATCTGCATCACTATCATGCCACATTTGAATGATGATATAAAATTACACACACATACAAATATAAATACCTCTCTTAATAAACTCCTCTCGGATTTACTCACCAAGACTGAAACACCGTCTGATCTGGTGAGTTAGAAGTTCTCTGGTTAATTTAATTACATTATATTTAATAAAAAGTTATTTCAATGCGGTTGAAACAACCTAAATTAGAAGCAGGGTTAGAATTTTATGAACACAAGTAGTACAAAACAATAATAATTAACTAAGTACTTGATTTGTTAGTTGACAGAAATGTAATCAAAAACTTTGATACTTGATGTTTAAGCTATTTATCAGGCAAACATGCCCATGCTCCAGCTATCCAGGTGTGAGGATTTGCAGTATTTGTCTTTGTGCCTTTTGTCTATCATTATGAAAAGATTATATTTATTTATTTATTTATTCATATTAATAAAATTCAGTTGCAGTGGAATCATTTAAATGTACATACTATTTATTCCCAGTTTAGAGTGTTAAGCCTAGTCAGAAAAAAATATGTAAAGTAAGCAAAAATGTAAAAAAAATAAACAAATACTATGAATATAAAAATGTACATAAAATAACAAAATAAACAAATACTATGAATATAAAAATGTACATAAAATAACTAAATGATATATAAACAATGGTATTTATGATCATTCTAAATGCATAGAATATTATGCTTAACTCCGCAGAGTTCAGGGGGCAGCCTGGTACCACATTACACATACAACAGTCCACATGACCCAAGTTGCTTCTCCCACCCCGGACCTCCTCTGATGTCTTCCCACACACATGCTTTCATCCCTTTGGAGACACTAAGAGATTCAGCCAGAAGAAAGATGAGCATGTAAACACCTCTGCATGCAGTGTGATTTAAGATTATTGCAGATGAATGTAAATATTAATTTCAACCTCCCCGTGATAATCCTCTCATCTGTTCCACAGAAATTGAAGAATCATTTGCCTATAGCTCTTAGTAAGCAGAGGAGTGTGTGAAGGAGCAGGCAAACTAAAGTCACATCTCTCTGCGTTATTCTGCACTCTGTCAGAGAGGAAGATGCAGAGACAATACAGCCCACAGGACACCACAGCCTCATACAACAATCCTTTATATTTCCACTAGATTAATGCCAGGAGACAAATGCACCTCCACTGGGATATTCACTTCTTGGTGGGAGAGCGAGGGAGGAGAGTGGGGGGAAAAGATGTTGATCGTTGCTGCACCCAGGAATGAGGGAAGTGGGATGATGAACAGGCTTCATGTAATGGGTGGACTTTTGATTATGGCAATATTGAGTGTGGAAATGAGATGTTTATCAGATGTGGTTTTGAGGGAGAGACGGGAGGAGCGAGGGAGCAGGGGGAGGGCTGGGATAAGCGTTAATCTGGCTGCTAAATGGAGGGTTTGACATGTTGTGTCTGTCTGAAGAACCCAGCGGGACACGTCTCCTCTTCATCTCCTCTCTGCGCACTTTGATCAAGCTCACAAATGCTCTCACAATTAACACCTCGTGGTGTGGGAGCATTCATAGAGTGATATATACATTTCTGACGCTAAAAGAAAGAGATCCAGAAAGTGACACATAATTTGGGGAGGAAAAAAGAGGTTATGACAGTAAGAGGGAGCGAGATGAAGAAGAGAGGAAAGTATCTTTAAGCTTTTCCTAAAAACGCACAAACAGACTTAGTAAGAGTTAGTCATGGTTCTTTGCGCACTCACAGTAGATTTGGATGCTTACACAGGAGCAGAGACACCCTTCCTGTTGCTTATCCGCTTCCTGAGCCTCAATTTGTATTGAAATCCCTCACAGGCAATTATCCATATGCGAATGGTGTACTTACTCTGAGCTTATATAAGTTTCTTTCTCGGTAAGCCGCACCATTTTCATTTTAAAACTCTGATTACAATTTCAGAGTTTATTCCTATGAGAAATGGCAAAAATGGGTGCTCATAGTTAACACAGAGCATAAAATCCTGCTGGACCTCTCGCTGGCTGTATAATTTGAAAGATTGAATAATCTTTCTGTGGCATGATGTTGAAAATCCCTTTGCAGGAAGAGAGACGTGGGTAGCAGTTGGCATCTATTTGGTTAGGAAGACATTTTGTTGAGTAAAATGTTGGCAGGCAGGCAGGAGGAACACCCCGCCACCACTCAACCCCCGCCTCCTCGCCCACCTCTCAGGCTGTCAGGAGTGTCATATACTGTATCTGGGGGATATCTGAGGGCGAGGGAGATCGTAGCCCAATTACGGGCTGATAACTAATCAATAGGCCACTTATTCCTACAGCAGGAAGTAAAGGAATGGGCCCCTGGGACACGTAGTTCAGATTACTCTCCCCTCAACATGGGACAGCCACTAATGATGAGACAGAAAAAGAAGTGGAGAGGGGCAGACAGAGGAGGGGACTTTGAAGAAAAAAAAAGAAACAGGGTTAAGAGATGCTACAGTATACCAAACACTCATACAAAAAAAAAAAGTCATTCAAAGGGCAGTTTGTTCTACAGTAAACACAAACTAGATCACTTCAAATTCACCTAAATCCCTAACAACAAAAAGAAAAAAACGACACCAGCACACCACTTACCCTAGGTATCAAGACATGCAAATAGTTTTCATTGTGACTACTGAAGAAATATCCCCTGTGACAACTGTTTAAACACATATTTACACCGGGATGATTAAACCTCTGTTCAGGTAAAACTTGCATGGAGTTATGGTGGATATTATATGAAACCAAACTCCAAGAACCAATAATAATAAAAAGGATGCAACTTTCCCTACTTACACTGCTGAAACAACACTTAGTGTTGTCGGTGAGCTGCAATCTGACCAACATACGCGTGGCAAAATGTACTCACGTGGTGTGGAGAAAAGCAGGAGGGAGAGGATTGTATACATCATACAACCTCAACAACAGGGGTTGTTAGTCCAACTGTACTATGCATTGGTTTACGGCGCAGCAGTTTAGATCAGAAGGTTGTGAGATCACACTGAAAACTTCCCAAACAAAGCGTGTGCTTATGTTTTTCTGACCCAAACAGCTGATCTGATGTTTGGGCTCATGCACAGAAGTTCAATGGTTGGTGCCAAAGAAAAATGTTGTGTAATGGCAAGGTAAAGCGGAGAAAATATTCTTTATTCTTTTTATGACCAAAATATGTTTTTCTGTTGACCCTATCCACAGCAGTACATAGCTCTGGTTCTGTAGCTAGGGTCTGTGTCTGTATTTACTGCTATTTATGCATTTATAGATAAGTATCTCATACAACCTCATTTCCAAATACCAAAACAATGCAACCTACACTCACACTCTTCTCTGTTTCTTGGATTATTTTACTGGTCACTTATAAAACAAGAATATAACAATATTTCCTGAAATATTAGTCATAGCTCTGTGATTGCACATGTGAAACTGCAATCAGATGTAACTCTGGGTCAATTCACAGCTGGAAGAGCATGTATCTTGCCCTGTTTCATAAATTTCAGTATGACTGTCTGACTGATATGAGATGGAGTTTAATTAGACGGCATGAGCTGTAAAACCTTTTTTAATTAAGTTTCTTTGATACGATCATCTGTCATGTACAGTAATAAAGTAGTAATGTAAATTACTTTGAAGAAAAAATATATTTCTTTGCTTCCTGCAACAAAACAGTTCTCAAGATGACAGGATGCCACAGTTTAAATGTCCTAATGCCTTCCTCATTAGTGGTGATCATCAACATATTCTGTTGGCCTCTACAGAGATTCAGGGTTCACAGTAGTTAGCAGTCATGCTCGCTGCAGAATTAGTCCTGGTTCCTGCCTCTAAACGAACCGCCCCTTGATGCTTGAAAGGTTCTCTTTCCATGGAACACAAGAACTATTTGTTCTCATTTCTTTTGACAGGCCATTCGTTTTGTCGCTCTTCTGTCACTGTCGCCCTCATGAAGAAATATCGCAGCAGCTTCTGCCCCTGTCCCCCACACCTTATGCCCTTAGCTGACAACCTGCCCAGACCCCGGCCAGGCCCCCCTACATCCTTGGATACCTCATTCAAGGCCCCTGTCACTCCCACCACTCTTGTACTGATAAAGTAAATGATCAACAGTTACTGTTTCAGACCTGCCATTTCAGCACAATCAACCACAAGCTGAGGGGGTAGAATCATGATTTTACAAGTATCTGTTTTATAAAGTTTATGCAGATGTGATTTTTTTCACGAGGCTAGAAGAGTAATGGAAACTATGGGTATCATCAGTCTGTAGCTCCTGTCTAGCTTTTTCAGTAGCACTGTCTAATCAGTAGAATGGTGTTTTTGGCTGTCAGGCAGAAGGCATCAGTGAAAGACGAAAGCCTAAACCATCACCATTAACACTGATCAGGTTTCTCCCAATCTGCTTGTTTATCCTCCTTTCTCCCCAGATCAGTACAAAGCTACTTTACAGCCTCTTAAACCCGATATGTTTCTCCAAGACAATACAGATGAACCACAAAACAGTCCTCAGTGACTTCAGTGATTAAATGCAAGCAGTAGTTTTGGATGAAATGAGACAGGAGAGAGCAATAGAGACAGAGAGTGGGAGTCACTCCTGCAGCTGCATTTGGCATCGGCACATTGGCCATATCCAAAGTTTTCTACTCAGAAGAACAATGCTACGCTCCCTCCAAATCGATTGGTAATACGTCTCATCCCATTGATGCCATCTCTAATCCATTCTGGGCTCCTTTGCAAGATGGAGATGGGGAGGCAAAGGGAGAGGTAGAGCAAGGCGTGTGGAGAGAGGGAGAAAGCGTAAATACTGGCTGAGCGGCCATGTATTCTGAGGAATTTGTGTTGTGTCGTTTTTTTCCCCCTCTCTTTCTCCCACTCCTGCGATGGGGCTGTGTCGTTAAGCTCTTTAGTCCGCGTGGCTAATGAAATAGGGTTGGCAGGATTACACAGGGCTAAAGCACTGTGCCTGGTGAGCCTTGGAGAAACCGCTGTAGCTCTGCCAAGTGAAAGGGAGGGAAGGATGGAGAAAGAGGAGGGGGTTTGTAGAGCAGAAGAGGCCAAGGAAAGGCTTGTCAGGGAGGAGAAATGGTAAGTTAATTGCAGGAAAGAAAGCAGGTAGCAATACATGACCGTCATCACAACTGTCAGGTCTCGTTCTGAATTGTTTTTTCACACATTTGTCACAATGCTCCAGAGGCAGTTGGCCTTTGAGTCTGTTGAACCCTACGCTCCCCGGTGGCTCATAATATTTAAGGTGGCCAACCGCTGGTGTAGAGAAAATATAGTGAAGAAGATAGCTCACACTTGGCTTCTAATAGCCATAAAAGCAGCAGAAGGTTTTTAACTAGTCATAAAATCAGTGGCAGGAACAGCAGGATATTAATTAGATTAGCGCATTCATGGTCCTGTGATCACCTCTTCTGCTTCCATGATCATTTCACAGAGATGGAATTAGATCAATTCATCATGTGATATGCTGTATATTGTGAATCATATGAACACGTTGGCTTACAGTGATACTGACAAAAACATCATCAAATATATACATAAATATGTCAGTGAATCTTTGTGAAAGTTTTAAAGAACTTTTAGATTTTTATAACTTTTGCTTCTGTTCCACAGTTGGAGTGGAAAAACACTTCCGCTATATAAATCTTTAAAGGGGCATCTCACATGAATATCAGTTTACTCACTACACAGCTTGTGAAAACAGTTGTATAATGTCTTCTGTGGCTCTGGAGGAAGCTTTCCAAAACTTATAAAATCTGGCAAACCCGGTCTCTTATATAATATATGTGTGTGTGGACTCATTTTTAACAGCATTTTGAAAGCAACGTGACTACAGACTACATTCATCAAGTCAAGTCAAGTCAAACTTTACTGTAAATTGCTGCTATATGTACAGGACATACACAGAACTGAAATAGCGTTTCTCCCAATCTCTGGTGCAGACAGCAATAACCATGAATTATAAAATATTGTATATATGTATATGTATATATTATGTTAGTGTCCAGAGTTTGTGGGGGCAGAGGGCAGAGAAGGAAGAGGGGGCAGTGCTGGGAGGGAATTCAGCATCCTGATGGCGTGGTGGATGAAACTGTCTCTCAGTCTGCTGGTTCTCGCACGAAGGCTCCTCAGCCTCGTCCCGGAGGGCAGGAGGCTGAAGAGGCTGAAGAGGCTGAAGAGGCAGTGGTTGGGATGGGTGGAGTCACTCGCAATGCTGAGTGCTTTGCGGGCCAGGCGAGTGTTGTAAATGTCCTGGAGGGAGGGGAGGAGGGCACCGATGTTCTTCTCAGCTGCTCTCACAATGCGCTGCAGGGTCTTCTGGCAGAATGCAGTGCCTCCGTACCACACAGTGATGCATCTGGTCAGGATGCTCTCCGTGGTTCCTTGGTAGAATGTGTGCATGACGGGGACTGGTGCTCTGGCTCTTCTCAGTCTGCGGAGGAAGTAGAGGCACTGCTAAACCATGGTGCTGCTCACTCTCTCCACAGCAGCACTGTTGATGGTCAGTGGAGGGTGTTGGGTGGAGGCTCTCTGGAAGTCGTCGTTATTGTTGATGAGCCCCACCACAGTTGTGTCGTCTCCAAAACGTGACAAAGAGGTTGGTGTGCAGTCGTGGGTCAGCAGGGTGAAGAGCAGGGGGCTGAGCACCCCTGTGTTCAGCATGATGATGCAGGAGGCATTGCTGCTGACCCGGACTGCCTGTGGTCTTCCAGTCAGGAAGTCCAATGACCAGTTGCAGAGTGAGCTGTTCAGTCCTAGACAGTCCAGTTTCTTAAGCAAGTGCTGGGGATAATCGTGTTGAAAGCTGAACTAAAGCCTAAGAACAGCATCCTTACATAAGAGTCCTACTTAAGTGTCCAGGTGAGTGAGAGCTGAGTGGAGGGTGGTGGAGATTGCATCATCAGTGGACAGGTTGGCCTGATATGCAAATTGGTAGGGGTCCAGGGAGGGAGGGAGGATGGAAATGATGTGCTGCAAGACTAACCGTTCGAAGCACTTCATGATGATGGGGGTCAGTGCCACAGGGCTTTGACATCATTGAAGCAAGATGGAGAGGCCTTCTTTGGAACCAGGATGATGCTGGTACTCTTGAAGCATTCATCCAATTAGGACATGTTTAACGTATCTGGTCACAAAATGTTGCAATGAAAGTATCTGCAAATCGTTCACTAAAAGTCAAAATATTGAGCCCTCTGATGTGTCATTTTGGTCACTTCTGATTCCTCCAACTTTATGAAAGTGCAAGACTTAATCACTGTAGTGCACTGTTAAAGAATCATTCAGTTTAACCCTCTGTTTATCGCAGGGAGTCATCTCTCTCTGCCCTTTCCTTCCCTCCTCTTCCACTCCCTGATCTTGTTACATACAGGAATAAATCTGTTTCCAAACATAATGGAGCCCTCCAGGGGGGAGGGGCCTCAGTTTAGTATGCCACTATCTGATTGGCTGCTTGGCTTGATGTCGTATATGATGATAAATCTGGTCCAGGTGTCACCTCCTCGGCAGCAGGTGAGGATTGATGGGATACAGGAGGACTATCCATCATCCTGGGCAGGTGGCACGCTATCGGAATTTGGGAAATCTGTTCCCAATCAGGGTCCCGCAGTGCTCGGCGGGGTTCGCAACGCTGTTTGGGAGGCGTTACTGGAAATCAATGGCAAGCACTCAAGGTCAATGTACTGTTAGAAAACTCCTTAAGCTCTGACGGATAGATCCCTCTACTCTTTCTGTGCCTCCCTCGCTCTCACTCACTTTCTCCACGGGTGAATGTGAGGAGACACTGACATCTTCTATCCTCCACCACCCCTGTTAAAGGAAAGGTGGTTTTTAGGTGGATGTCATAGTGGCTGTCTGGAGTAATTTGCGACATAGCCCTTCTCTAGGTGGAGCCAGCGAGTGCCAATCTGGGGCCGAGGCTGGGACTGGGGTTGGGGCCGGGAAGTATCGGAGATCTAATAAAAGCCCAGGGCGCCTGCCTGGCTCCTTATTCTTATAGATTACCTGTAAGTCACCTTGTCCCTGCTACTGTAAGGGTTGGGAGTTAAGCTGCATAAAGGCAGACATTCACCCTCACCTCTTTGGCTGGCTGAAAGTCAATTCAAACTGCACATCAGAGGAGGGGGAAACTTTGTTACAAGTCTGCTGCAAGTCAGTGATTCAGCATCCAGTCAAAGTGTGGTTTCAGGTTCAGCCTGAAGAAGAAAAAACAGTTTCTTCTGCTGCCCCTCCTTTATCTTAAGGTGATTGGTACACAGTTAAGTTTAACCATATCTTGTCAAATCATTATTGTACAGCACAACACATGTTGCCAGCTGAGTTTGTTGTGTGTGTTGCTTGTCACTTCAGCTCTTCAGGAAGCCAGAAAATATTTGTTTAAAGCAGGAGGAAATAGAGAAATGCATTACAATGCATGCAAATGTATTGCTATTTGGAATTACAAACTTTAAACGTTGTCAATAATCAAAATAGTAGTCAGTGTTGTCAGATGAATGATAATTTCAGCAACAGCAGTGATAGTGTACATGGTCTAGCATACTGGACCTTTTTACACTCTTCTTCACATGCATACAGTCTACAGTGCAATCTCACAACAACAAAGTGCAATTCACACTGATTAAAATGACACATTCATATTTCACAATTTTGAATCAAGTCCAGTCCCAAAAAAAGTAGTTTAAGTACTGAGTCATTCCTAGTAAGTCATTCCTATTCAAACAAGTTACACCTACAACAAAATGTTTGTCTTTGGTCTTACATTATGTCACCTTAACTTAACCTTACTTCTAGCATTATTTCACAGAGATAGCTTAAGAGTGACAGGAAGGGGGGAATGAGAAAGGGGGATGACATGCAGCAAAGGGCCATAGGTCAGAATCAAACCCTGGGACACTGCACCAAGGACTGAGCATTCATACACGGGGCGCATGCTCTACCAAGAGAGCTAAATACCGCCTTAAATTCACACTTTTGAGAGACGTTCACGGTACCAAAGTGCACATCTCCATAAACACAAAGCAGAAATCATGTATAGTGACAAACCCAAAGAGAATTATCACCAGACTCTAGACTTTCCCTCAGCTCTGAGAGTTTTAGTGTCCTTTAGCTCATTGTGTTGGTTTTCTCTTAGTTTACTGTTTTGATTCGGTCTCACTGCTCTCAGCAGTGTCATTTTAGCTGCAGCAGGCAGCTGTTTACACCAAAAAAAAACTAAAACAACTAAAAACCCTCACTTGAACATCACCCAACAGCTGCTGAACATAAAGCATTTAGCAGTTTAACAGCCAAACAGTTCCTTCAAGAGACTAAAAACAGCTAAAAGACAGTATTGTACTTTTGCCAGGTGGCCAGAAACACGCCTCCAAATGAATGATATTGCCACATCTCTGCCAGACGTGTAAATACACAACCATTTGAACCATAGGTTCACCATATTGATGAGGTAGAGATTTCCAACCCTGTTAAGCAAGATGTGAGCCAGCAGTTCTGGGAGATTTAGAGAACCAAGAATGAGCAGCCCAGGAACTTGATTCAGAGCTCTGCTGTTTAAAATATCGTCAATACAAGAGCACAGGAAACTCACAGACAAACAGGGGATCTCCAGCATACAGACAAAAGGCCAAAATAATCAGACAAAAGTTTTAAATACCTTCTGGTCAAACTATAGTGCTCACAGCAAAGGCAGACAAGACAGACAATTAAAGCTAAAGTATGTTAGGCACATAAGTCTTTCCATTGAGTCATGGAGATGTAAAATAACTCTTAAACAAACCATTCAGGCTAGATTTAATTCTACTGAGGCTGGTAGGAAACAAAATACAAAAAGAAAATCCATTGCTTCCTCCCCTATCCCAAAGTCCCACTTGGTACAGTCCACACTAAGAACACTTGGTGGAGCACAAGACATGTATTCATGAGAGCACCATCCTCAACAAAGAAGTAGATCTCGGAGAGAACAATCATTTGAAATCAAAACTAACAAGAAAGCAATGAAATAAATACTTGAATGAAAAACATACTAAATGAAGCAAATTTTATATAATATTAATTAATTTAGATCATAAATTAAGTTGATTAATAGATGCCCAAAACCAAATATTCAACTAAACTAATAATAAAGATCTTTTCACCTGTCATATCAACTTAAAGGGGTGATAATTTGTCACTTTTACAGCTTGTTTCTGCTGTCCTCAAGCTGCCAATAAATCAAAAATTGAAGGTTAGAGAAGTATCTGATTAATTGTGAAATAATACCTCTAAGAAAGTCTTGGCTTGGCTTGAAAAACGTCCAACCAAAGGCAGCAGAAATCTGGGAGCCAGATTATTGCAACACTTCCGGTAAAAAGGTTTTTTAATCATTTCCATCCACTCAGGAAGAATGTTTACATTTAATCTAATCAAAGAGTGAATACGTAGTGAATCTACCTTGCTGCCTACCATTGTTATATCCTTGCTGACACCAACTCGGATAACGAGAAGATGTGAAAGGTAACCTATGAGCTACGACCAGCTGGCTGCAAGAACCAACACAAAAGTTTTCATCTACTCCCAGTAGTAGGTAGATATCCAGGGAATTAACTTTATTTTTTATGAAAATATCCTCACAATAACTGGTGAACTGTTAAATCTGTTTGCTGACCATTTTACTTGATCTTTCTGCTTTCGCAACAAAGGCCAGTACAAACCAGAATTCACTTGGTAACTGAGTTTTGCCATTTTATTTTTCAGGTTAGTGTGTTGAACTTGGTGTAACCACATTACACGGATGTGGCCAGCGTCTGCTGTACAGCCACTTGAGCAATGTTGGAGTACACAGCAATGTTAGAGTAAACATACATACACACAAAACACTTCTAAATTGAATATAGCAGGCGTGCCTCTGTCATAACATTTATTTTATATATTCTATTTCATACAATAATCATCAGTAATCTGTAACTAGATCAATTCCCTTTGAATGAGAACACGACAACACCTTCACCACTGAACCTGTCACTTCTTACAGTGTTACCAATATAATTTTTTTAGCAGAAATTTAACCTACATCAGTTATGTGGGAGTAAGATGATAGAAACAGTATTTTTTTTATAATTTTCCTCTCATCACATAAAGAAAACAATAGCACAGGTTTGTATAAAAACAGGTTATAGCCTTACAAAGATTAACTATATTTTTAATATAATTTTGTTTTAGGATCACATATGACTGTCCCTGAATGTGAATATAACATGTTAAGTAAAAAAAAGTATTCACCAGGTGTACATTTACACAGGTGCAGCCCCAACCCTAATTCCTTCACACACACAGAAGCTATCTGTCTCTGTACATTGATCTCATTACCTGTCTGGAGGTCAACTGCAGGGAAGGTCACAGACCTTCAACGTCTGTTTCTGTTCTTGTACACTCTAAGCTCATATCTTCTTCTCTCACCTTTTACCTTTTCATGCTCATTCTTCTTTTATCAACATTCGACTTTTCAGTACTGTATTTCATACGTCTGTCTTGTATGTCTAAGTCCATCTTACTTTTCCTCGACTAGTCTTCATATTTGCCACCCTGCCCCTCTATCCCAAGGTGACCCTGCCTTCCAATCCCCACTATCGGTCAAGCCCGGGACCCTATTAATCCTACTTCATTTGTCCTGCCTCTTCCCTCCACTTTGGGTGGAATTTATGACAGTACCTTAAATGCTAATGGAGTCTAATCTGTGGAGAGCTTCACTCTTTTCTAAAGACTCCTATCACTCTTTGTGCCACATGCATACAATGAGTCCACACATACAGGGACAGAGCCAGACTGGTATTAAGAGAAAGTTCCCTCAGTGAATAGACAGCACATGTCCATTCAAATGTATTTCCATCCAGGAAATCATGTTCTCTTTGTGGAATAGTGAAAATAATATATTTTTTTGTCGAAATGCCTTAGTCTAGGTTTAAAAGATGAATCCTCTATCAAAGTTCAATGGCTCAGGGTAAGAATCACCGCAGTGAACTGGAGAGATTAATTTTGGCCTGGTACTTCACTGTGACTGCGTCTGTCGGGCTGTCTGCCTGGCTCCCTCTGTCCGTCGGTCACTGTGACAATTAACATGGAAACTCCTGGAGAATGTTTAGCCTCAGTCAAGGATAAAACCTGTCAAAAATAAGTGCTTCCTTTCGAAAATGCGTGTTTATAAGGGAGAGGATAAAACTGGACAATTTTCTGCCTCACTAGTTTATTCAATGCAGGGGTAAAATAATGCACATTTTAAATGGATGTAATTACTAGTTATCATTGGCAGTTACTCCAAGTCACTTTGTGCTGGAATAGAGTGAAGGGACCAGTGATTTCTCTTCAACACTGGAAGCTATATACCAAACACACAATGGTCCTGTGAGGGGAACAATTGTGACACTTCAGTTCAGCACACAGATCCTCTCCATTGGACCAGAGGGAGAGACACTGGGATGAAGGATGGAATTTATGAACAACAATTTATGAAAAGTAAAAGCTGTTTAGATGATGGAGATGCTGGAAAGACTTAAGACACATATATGAACATGCATATACTGTATGCACACATTATGCACACAAGCTGGGATCACAATATAATGACGTATTAATTAGTGAAGCATTAGTCTCTTCTGCATATCTATATAATGTCCTTATCTATTATAATCCAAATGGCTTGATAATGAAGTGCTGTCTGCCTGCAAAGAGCCCGCTTGTGTCAGGTGATATGTCAGGTAATGAAGAGAGTGCACACACACGTACGCACACACACAAACACACGCACACACATACACACATACCTCATTATTACACTAATACTATATAGCATATATAGCATTACAACTGTGCATTAAATATAAAATTTATAACCCTAGTTGACTGTTGAGTTTTTACAATAAAAATAAAGAGTTAAAAGAAATTAAATAACAGAACAGTTCTCATTTAAATTGGCTAGAATCACACTGTCACTCTATAAACACTTTTAAAATATGTTTGCAACTTATTCTGTAATAAATACTTGATTTGAATTGGATGTCATGTGCTAAACAATTTTGTGTATTTAGACATTTAGGAGGGATTTCACAGACAAATCGGCCTTAATAATCAACTCAGTATAATTACATCCATAATATCAATGGAGAAACATCATATTGGAATGCACTGAGGCATGTGTGGGGGATTGTGTATGTGCAGGTGTGAATGTGTGTGTGTGTGTGTGTGTGTGTGAGAGAGAGAGAGAGTGCACGTCCACGCGCATGTTAATTCTGTGCTGGTCACTGGAGTAAGCTACGCTAGAGAAGGCAAAGCTGTGATTGCGTTGAGCGCTGTGCTGCGACTGACAGACTTAATACCAGCCCCACTGGGCTGAGATCAGCTATTAAGATAAACCAGGCCAACTTAGTTTAATTCCTGGGCAGAATTATGCTACGACCTGGCCTGTATTTGCATTCATGGAAATTTCATTAAAAGACTAATTTTGGCAAAGATTTAGGTTCTCTTGTTATTTCTGAAGGCAGAACATTGTCATTTGCATGAATGCATTATGCATGAGAAGAACTGTGACATAAAGCAGTTTAGAAAAGACACACCTTTTATTTCAAGTCCTTTTTTATTTATATGAGAGAGGAAGGAGTAGGTGTATGATCCAGTATCATGTGCAGGCCACATCTATTACAAACCTTGTCAGCTGTGCTCTCTTTGTGGTCGTGACCTCTTTGAAAATGTCTGTGTGTGGTACAATTGTTGGTTCATTTATCTGAATATAAATTGAAGCAGGTCATTGACTGATCCAGCAGTTCAGTGAAGCAACCAGAATAACGATGGCTGGTGAGACTTCAGTGAGGCTTCAATAATCAGACTGTAATAAAGCTGGTCATCCTACGGTTAAAACACAGCCTGACAGTGAGCTATTGTTTCCTGGAACTGTGGCTACCCATAAGGCAGTTCTATTCTCATAATCACCACACATAATGGATGATATGGGTCAACGTGGAGGTGGGGTATTTTTCATGCTCACTTTTAGCCAGCCAGCCTATTCTTTTATAGAACCTCTTCATGAGCGAGTTGGAACATCGCTGAATCTCACAGTGCATTTCTTCCTGTTTTAACCTTGGTTTGACTTGTTTACCTCAAAACGTCAGGGGGGAGGTCACACTCGAGGCTCTTTGGAGGAAAAGAAACACTGAAAACAGCATGTGGTGATGGCGGTAACAAGTTTTACAAGACTGTTTTCTCGCTGCCCTACAGTACATTGTATTAAATTGATTCTCCAAATTGAATTCAAAGATGAAACAAGAGAAATGCATTTTAAAACACATGAACATCACAAATTTCACCAAGCTGGTTTTAAATAAGAAAATTCTGCTGAGTGTGATTAAGGATGCGGGGGAACGTGTGTGAGGGGGGAAAAAGAAAAAAAAACCTTGTTATATTTTCATATATGTTTTCATATTAAGCCTTGCATTTATAACTGTGTATTGAATGTAAAACACAATAAACCATATGGCGTTTTTATTTGTTTTCTAGTGCAGGTTTACAGCAACAAATAAAAGTAAATGTATAGGAGTTTTATGACAAAGGAAATTACACAAGACTTTTCACTGCACCCTGATGACTGAGGACAGTAAATGTGACATTCAACAGCCGAGAAATGCTGCCTCACAACGTGGCCTTTGCACCTCACATCTATTAACAGATAAGATATATGCATATCGTTCATGTTGGTCGCTGGATCCCAACTAAATTATTTGACTTCTTAAATTGACACAACAGAATCATGTTCATGCAGAAATAAATACATTTATCAGATCCAGTGTCTTCTCTTCACATACTGTATGTCTACACACAGAACAACTGTAGCCTCATGCACTGTTACCCCCCGCTCACTAAATCCACACTGTAACACTGTCAGGGGGCTTTAGTGAACGTGTTTACAGTGCTGTATGGCCAGTGATCATGAAGTAGCCTCTTTTCCCCCCAGCTCCATCTCAACTGCCTTAAACTTTAATAGTGGACAGTTAAATATTAATAACTGATATCAGTGGGGGCTGCTTTACTGTTTTTGGCAGCAGTACAACATTAGCCTGCCTGAGCTCCATAACTACTGTGCTGGTCCAGCTCCAAAGAACACACTATTACACACACACACACACACACACACACACACACACACACACACACACACCACCACAAGCTCATGCATTGCACACACACATTAACACACTATAGGCATAGGGAGACATATACACGACAAAATGTGTTTTTATTGAAGCAGTATTACTGCAGTTATTACAGCTACTACCACAACTGCTTTAAATAATGAATTGAATGTTACTAGTAGAAAATGCTAAATTATTGCTGTGTAAGTATGTATGGTAACTAAAATTAGGATAATGAAAACTAGGGCAAACAGTATAGACGTGCACACACTGCAACGAACTTTACATTGGAGCGAGTTATGTGGTTCCGTATAGGAAAAAGTGTGAATCTTTTTCTTTTTCCTGAGCATGAAATAAAATATAAATAGTTCTGTTCTGGGGGGATTCCTGTTTCTGCCGATGTAACACACACAAGAGAGCGTTCTAGCAAAAATACAATATAATAATATGATTTACTGTATGACAATAGTGACTATATTTAAACAGTGAACTGCTTCCTTTGAGTAGGACAAAATATATGTACTCGGCTCAGGTTGCATAATGTTTGGTCTTGTCCCTGCAAAGTCCACAATCCTTTATGTCTGTGTTTTTACATGTAAGTCTTTGTCTCTAAAAAGCTTTCAGACAGTCTGTCACGTCCCATCTTCACCTCTAGCGCTCAGGTGCACTGGTTTGTCAACACAGATGTCTCAGTGTGTCTCTATACAGCTTTACCTAAACATGCAGGGTCTTCACAGGTCAGCAGACATTACGCACACGCCGTCTCCTGGTGCCTGGAGGGCCTCAAGTTTGAGTTACAGCCCAACTAGCTCTGCAAAAACATCCCTTTTCTGCCTCAAGGCTACACTAAAACAGGCCATTCTTCAATCACAATTACCTTAATTAAGAGAGAAACTTAAGCTCAGCATTCACACAAGCAACAGACAAGAGTGGAGATAGTCATCAGAGGTTTAAATCAAAATTTCATATAAACTCAAACTTGTGGTGTATGACTCCATCAGCAAAAACAAACTAGTTAAGAAGACCTTGACGTGAGTCCTGCCTTTGTGGGTGCATTCCCTTATGAAGCTTTTAATGTGGTCAATTGTTATGAGACCTATTATCACAGAAACTAAATCATCATAAATTATTTGAAAATTCTGACTTTGGCATCAAATTGTTGTAGCATCTTACAAATTTCAAAGTAAAAAAATCCAAAGTAAAAGTAAAGAAAAACATAAATAAATGTTTTTTCAGTTAAACACGTATTCCCAATGAGTATTTGCCTATTTATGTTTTATCTAAGGGAACGACTCATCCAGCCGGCTCAGAAGAGCGGATGTCAGCAGTTTTTGGCCCGTTCTCTCTGTTCTTGTTTTCTCTGTTTCTCTCTGTCTCTCTCACCCTCTCGCCTTATGTTGTGCTTTGCATTTCCCAGATGAATCAGACCGGTTAAGGAGTGAAGTGAGCATATACACGGTAATCCTTTATTTGCTTGATGAACATATTTGTTTACTCCAGGGTACTCACTCTTCGAGGTAATTACATCCCACTATCTCAACCTCTAATTACAGATTTTGTAGTACAATCAAGGTCTTCAAAGTCAAGTGAATTGAAACACCTTTATTTGAGCTTTTTATTTAATTCCCTGCTAATCATCTATTTATATAACTGAGCATTCATTGCATTTCTCAGATAGAATTGAAGAACATTTGTTTTTAACTTTGCAAATGAAATTTAACAAAATTTAAAGGTCAGTTCAGATGTCCTCTCCTCCACCCTCTACATCCTGTCAATGTCTCATATAACGGTTAATCCGGTAAAACTTTGTTGACTAGCAGCTGCTGTGATGAAGCTCAGACTTGTGACTTGTAAGCCTGTTCTCAACCAGAGGTCATTGTGGAGGAGAGCTCAATGGGCCAGCACCGGCCCCTACTGCGCTGCCAAGACGAGGAGCAGGAGCGCTAGCTAATCTGAGAATTGGGGGGATTAGGCTGCACTGTTATTGTCTGTTTGATGAGGGATTAAATTTGGTTAATCCAGACCTTCATATGGGATTCCTCATTTAAGATAGCAGCACAGTTCCATCACACAGCTTAACCAAGCCTCTCTCACTCACTTACTCTCTCGCTGTCTCTTGCCCTTTTTTCTCATATACCAATCAATATTTATTTTGCTCTCTCTCTCCCTCTCTCTCTCTCTCCCTCTCTCTCTCTCTCCCTCCCTCTCTCTCTCTCTCTCTGTCTGTCTCTCTCTTTTCCCCCATGTCTTTCTGTGTCTTCACTCCCCGTCTACCTGAGATCGCTTCAGATAAGGTCTTAAAATAATTAACCGAACAGATTAAACAGCATCTGTAACTATGAACTGAAAATAGGAAATTTAGAAACTGCATCTACTGTGTTTGAAACAAACATAAAATTAGTGTGTGGTGTTTGCAATAAAGAACATCATAAGAACATTATTTTACAGATTCATTTTGAGCACAGGTATGTCTGGGGAAAAATCATTAATGAGGTTCCTACATTGATCTAACATCCTTCAGCCAACAAGTTATTTATTTATTATTATTTTGATTTATTTAGACAAGGTCAGTGGGTCCAGTATTTTAAAGTATGTCACATCAAATCAGCTTTAAAAAGGTAAAATAAATAAATAAATAAATGTTATTACTTCAAAGTGTTTCAAGTCAATCCTGTGTTTCTCCTCCATAAACATAAAGGAAGGCAAAATCATAAGACGATGCAGTTCACTTTTTTTTTATCAGTTTAAGGAAAATATCCAGATTATAAACATGCAGATTCAGCTTCAATACAAGGTAGAGTCAGTGTCTCTGCATAATTTCTCAGAGATGAAATATTGACATTGTTTCTCCTGTTCATAACACCAATTGATGCATGTGAATAAATTATTTCTCAACTTCAAATATTCATGATTCGAATGTGATTTTCTGTATATTTCTGTAGGTATAGCTGCTCTCAGGAGAACACATAAAAGGACAATAACAATATTCTAAGTGCTATTTTGCTGCATCATCACTGTCCTCGCTGATGTATTCAGTTTTATTGTACTTTTGATTCAGTCAATACCAAAAGAAAGTGGTTTTTAGATAGCTCGCCACTTGCCAATACAAAGGCACGACCATAAAAGTATATGATCTAATTGATTCGTAGTGAAAATATATTCTAGAGTTTTATGCATCCGAGTAGACCTTGCACAGGAAACAGATGTAGGTATATTTCTTAATCTCCCAAAATATGCTTACTAGTGACAGGCAAATAAAGCCACATATGTACATTTAAACAGTTAATAAAACAAAGCCTGTTTAACAATCATAGCGTGTGGAAGGGCAGGAGAGGGAGATGGGTGAAAGTCAGTATATCATCCATTTATATCTGCACAGCAGCTTGTAAAATCCCGAGCATTGTCTTTGCCACACGTGCACCGCTTCTCTCTCTCTGACATCTCCCCCCTCTCCCCCCCCCCTTCTCCTTCGTTCTCTCAGCTCCGACACCATTTAGAACAGTTGGCATCATTAATGGGAGGGATTGCCTCTAAATTGGCAACAATGAAAAGACAAATTATGAGTGGCAGAGTGCTGGAAAAAGAGAGAGGGCGGGTGGGAGGCAGAAGGGAAGAATTAGAGTATTTGAATAATTTAGCCCCCTGTGGCTGGGATGACAGGAGTGTTATTCTGAAGGAAGGCCCCGCTGCTAGAGAAATGAGAGGTTGTAATGAAACGTAAGCGTGCGTGTCTCTGTGTGTGTGTGTGTGTGTGTATATGTGGGCGAATTTCGGTGTTGCCTTTCCTCGGCGGCTCAGTGCATTTGATTTGGCAAGTATTTTCTCACTTAGCAATCAGGCTGGTAATAGAGAGGGCTTGTGTGTGACATGAGCGTGTTTTTCTTTTTGTCAGAAACAGAGCGGCAGTTCGGCATGTCAGCAGCGAGGTTTTTGTTTTGTAAGCTCTGTACACACTTTTCTCCAAGCCCTTACTCTATTTAACCCCGCAACTATACGTATGGCACACCAGAGCTTTCATAACTTTTAGTGTAACTTTTCTAAAATAATAATAGAAAAAAAGATACTCCACAAACTGTTACCCCCCAAAATGTGGTGCAATCCATGGAGCATTTGTACTGGACCAGTCAAACAGTCTCTGTCTTCTAAATGTGTGTGAATGTGGGCCCAATGACAGCTCCGTCCCTCACCTGTCCCCCACAGCGCTATCTAGGGACCCCCTCCCAGGCCTTCTCTGTAGGGAAGAGGGGAGACACCCCAGACACCTCCCCACACTCAACTCTACTTCTGCCTTTGAACACTTCCTCTACTTCAATGGCAACTTGTCTAAAAAAGCTCCTGCACTCCGTTCCTCACACAGCCACTTATAAGAAAGAATTCTCTCTTTCTCTCCTCTCTCACTAGCTCTCCTTCTCCCTGCCTTCTCTCTCTTTCTCTGCTGGCACTTGTAATTATCTTATGCCTGGGAGACAGGTTTTAAGCAGAGGTGTCAGGCCAGGTGCTTCCTGACAGCTGGGGATGATTAGGAGAATTCTGGAGTTCTGTCACTGGTCTCCATGGTGCTCCCCACGGCGACCGGGATGCCTTGTTGTCACAGCAACAATAGCAGCTCTTAATTTGTTGACGGGGAGAAATTCATCAAGGCCTAGGTGGCTCTGCAACCCTAAACAACAGGCCCTCTGGGGGGTAGGAAGGCGCACCCAGGGACCAGGGACTGGGCTACTGACGGAGAGACAAAACTTCTGCAGCTCCTCCTGACTTTGCTCATCACATATTATATACACTGCTACTTCTCACTTTTTATTCATTGCCTTCTCTCTCTCTCTCTCTGTCTCTCTGTCTCTCTCTCTCTCTGTCTCTCTCTTTCTCCATCTCACTGTCTCCAGATGCTCTCTCACTGCTTTTTGTGAAATTGTAAAACTATCCGTCCCACAAATTGACCTCCGCCCATTTATTTCTGTACACATAAACAGGCATGCACAGACACAGGCTGAGAGACTTAACTTTTATAGTTCATTAGAGCTCAGCTCAGTGTCCTTGGCATTTCCCCGCTGTCTGTCTGTATCTTGTTTGTTTGCTTATGTGCATGTTGTAATGCATGCCTGGTAATGTCCTGTCGAGAGTGCTAACAGCAGAGTGTGTAACTCCTCCTGAGTTATAACCTGTGCTTCAGGGACTACAAGAGGCCAGAGACTTACACTCAGACACAAAGGCCTCATAAATGTTGGATTGGAGTCCTTCTGCTGTGACACACATGCACACACACTCAGCCTAACGATTGAACCACAGGGCTGCTGGGATACATTACAGCCCCAAATCACACATGCACAGTCTGCACAGGTAGAGAATGTGGCCTACAATGTCTTTCAACACAACTGTTTGAATTGGAGCATGTTAATAATACAAACTTTACAAGAATATGAAGTCTACAGAAGATGTACATTGATCACATCCGCCAAGCAGACCATATAACTGGACACATGCATAAAATAGCAATGTGGAGAAGTCACATATAAGAGTGTGACAGGGAAAGTGAGACCGCAGTGGAGAGCTAACTATTTAACATATCTGTGTTTACATACTGCGGTTCCTGGTTTGAAACCTCTGCCTCGGTTGGGGCCTTTCTGTGTGGAGTTTTCATGTTTTTTAGGCTCCAGTCCCACCGTGACCCTGATGAAGATAAGTGGTTACAGATAATGGATGGATGGATAATTGTATTTCACCTTTGTTTTTGTTTCGGAGATTTTGTCTCATTAATATTAACGACCCCTTTTTCTGGCTGGTTTTCAAAGTGACGCAGTGCCAGGCCAACCAGGGCAGTGACTGTATATTTGTGACCTCACTACCTTATGAAAGGTCTCACGACTCTTTACAGTTTGTTAACACGGGCAGTGTGTATTTTTCTATGGATTGAGCATTTCAATGATATTTTAAGTACTTTGATACTCACACTATTTATACAGCACCGAGACTTGACACAAAAAATTGAAAAGAAACTTGGTCTCACTTTGCACAATATTGTCTTCTTACTTATTAGCTATGACACAGAGTTCACAGGTCTCAGCAATTTACTTGGTGACTGCAGTGATATTATTACTGATAAGAATGATGACCAAACTTGTAAAAACAAGACCTGTTATAACCAGAATTGACCTTTAAATTGAAGTGGTCTGCATCATTGCCCAATGTAACCTCAGCTCTGTCCTCTGTGTATTTGTCCAACAAACCCTTTAAAGAGCTGAGCACATTGAAGCACACACACACACACACACACACACACACACACACACACACTGAGGGAGGAAAATAGAGAGAGAAATGGCCTGTCCAATTACGTCTAAGTGATCAGTGAAAGAAGTTTTCGGTGGAAACACTCCTCGGTTGCCTGTATGATGAACTCAGCAGGGTGAAGGCGAATAGAAACACACACACACACACCTCTACACACACACATGCTTTGTGGAGGCCCAGGGTGGCGAAGCGAGAGGGTCTAATTGAGGAGCGATAATGAGTGAGTTTGGGCCTCCCCGCTGGCACCACCATGGATGCTCTCTCACCTCTCGTCACGTCTCCATTCACTGGCAGAGACAAGGTGCTCAACATGCAAAGGAGCCTCTTAATGTTGCAGCTATTGATTTGCCATCATGAAAGGCCTGAAATTAATATTGATTCAAAAACATCCACATGATGAATTTATCATGCGCCTGGTATGTCAGATACATCTTAAAGGCATCAAGCGAGTGAGTGAGAGGAGATGGACGTGGAGGAAAGCTGCACACATGAGCTCTTCTTTGCTGTTCCTTTATGTGGTGACATTTTGAGGTAGAGAGGGTACACTTTGAGAAGTAAAGAGGGAAAAAACACAAGTTAAGAGGGAAAGTTAAGTAAAATGCTGATATAGGCAGAAGAGGCTTCGTTGTGAGCATTGTTCATACGCTTTCTTGCAAATACAGAAAAGAGGAATACTAGAGGGGAATAGGAGCTAATTAAAACTAAGATCAAAGCCTCCCTCTAAGTGTTTTTCCTCGACACATCCGGGAAAACTCAAAACACTGCTTTTATTTTTCTGCCACCTCAGATATTTCATTTTGGGAAAAAAAAAGACAAATACAGTGAACTTTCTTTGAGTACATATTGTTAACTAATTATCCCATTCTGTTTGCTAACATGACCTGCTCACAAAAAAAAAAAAAGAGACGGTGTCAGTCGTGGTTTGTTCGCTGTGATAATCAGCGCTCATTTGTGACCTTCCCGCACACGCCTGGAACCTTTTTACAACCGAGATCGCCCTGGATCCTGATTTAATTTCTCTTCATAAACGATCTTGTCTTAATCCAGCACCAGGCAATTAAGAAAGGAGTCTTTGCCTCTATTAACATTTCAATTAATTTCCAGTGTGACGAGTGTGTGCGTGTGTGTGTGTCTGGAGCCCAGGGTACTGATAGATCCCCTGTAGCTCTGCAAGGATTACACCCCTAATCTACACTGTCACTCTGAATGAGCCCATAGACACACACTGCACTGAGGGGTGTGGGAGCTGTCTGGTCCTGTTATCGCAGATGGTATAGCTTCTCACACACATACATACACACAGACCCTTCACCCACAATGGAGTCTGACGCAGTTTACATACTCCAAGTATGGCTTCTATAAGGTTTCCTGTCCTCAGAGAGTTTTTACATCATCAATAACTCCTGCTTACTGTCCCAGATTTGGGATGTTGGTTGTTTGTCTTGCTAACAGTATTAGGTAAGAAAATGAGGCTATGAGTTGAGTCTATATGTGTTATCGAATTATATATCAGCACCCTACAGTTATCTGCAACTTTATTATTGATTCATCTGTCTAATATTATTAATCAGTTGGTTAATTGTTTTGTGTTAGTTAGTTCTTCTGGGATTATGATTTTAAAAAAAATCCACACTCTGAGATACATCATATAATACAATCATATAAAACTGACAAAAGTAGCAAATACTAAGATTTTGAATGTTTGGCATTTGCCTGATAAATAATGACTGACTCTTACTTTATAAAGTTAAAGGCGAGAGACAGATAGAGAGATATCCTCACCTTAGAGTCAGGTTACAAAAACACTGGATCCTATTTCCTGTAATGGAACCAATAAAATTTTTTTGGACCCTCCCTGCCTGGTAAACGCTTACATTTTTCAAACTCCACACCCCCAGTTTGTAATGCAGGCTTTCTGTTTAGTTGTCTCCCAGCCCAGGCTGAGATATTTTTCAGACTTGACAAAGCTGTGCCAAAGCCACAGAACATGATACCACTGTTTTCACAGCTTATTAAACTAACCTTTGTGTGTAAAATTTGTGGATCACTTCTTAAGTCGATTATCAGAATGATTGTTGATTACTTTTTTCAGTTTAACAATTCATTGATTTATTGTTTCATCAGTGCAATTAACTGCAGTGTCTATAGTAAAATAGAAACATATTACATTCATGCATGCAAAAAATTTAATCTATCAATTAAATTTAGGTAATTTGGTGAGTATTTCTCTCTGAAATTATAACTGGCACCTTCATCTCATACTTACAAAAAGCACCACTGTCACTGTGAAAACTGCTGCAGTGACAATCTCCTGCTTCCACTGTGTCCTGTGTTGAATGGATTCTGCACGACACACAAAATGGAACATAGTTTCTCTATTTTCTGATTTATGTCAAGTTTTTGGAGAGGAACAGTATTTCTGTGCTCTGTCACTGCTTCCACAATATTGTATTTGAAACTGCTTCCTGGTACAGATTCAAAATAACAAATTCTGGTCTCAGATCCAGTGAAGTCTGTACAGAAAAAAAACAGGTCAAATAAAAGTCCCAACAATCCATAAAAACAGGTGGAAGTGAAACATCGCTGTCACTCTATAGGTTTGTAGAGGTCACATTCATCTTGTGATGCTCTCTGGTCCAACAGGAAGCGGCATTATTACCTGGTCCACTCAGGATCGTAAGTGATTGAGCTGTGCTGTAATGTGACACTGTATTGAGTTACACCCAGATAGGTCACACCAACCCTTCCCTCCTCATCAGCATCACCAGGCCTTAAGAACGGCCTGCTCACCCCAATCAATGACCCTAATATACATACATTTGCATACTAACCTAATGGATCTTTACCTTGATCAGACTTGAACAGTACATGAACATTTGGCTGTATATAAAGCTCTTACTTTGTCAAAGACAGCAGCAGCAAATCACATGTCATAGCACGTCATAAAGTAAGGTTCACTTTGGTTTCAGCCAAATGCAGTGTACAAGCTTTTGCTTCCTTAATAAAACCATAGATATTTAAAGTGTTCTTAACGTTTGTTCACTCAAGCTGACTCAATTTTTTATGACAAACAAATCCTGTAAATTTTAATCTTCCACTTAATCTGAATTTAGCACTTGAGGTCATGACCAACATGTGTAACAAATATTATATATACATTTAGTACATATCTTGGATTGGACACACAGATATATACAAACATATTATATATACAGCATAAAATCATTTAAAAAAGCATGAAAACTTTCTCATTTTTTATTTATGTATCTAATAATATGTATCTAAACATTGGTGCATGCCATAAGATTTGAAACATGACATATCCTCCACCTTACATGGTTGCAACCTGAAAGCCTGGCCCTGCATGTTGCAAGTCTGACCTGAGGATGTTCTTCCACTCTTTCATTTGTCACTATGTTGATATCTTTATATGTGTGTTGCTTGAGTGAATGATTACGAGTCGGGCTCATATCTTTAATGTTACTGCTGACCTTCCAATCTCTTCCTGTGCCCATCCTAAACTATGAAATTAAAAGACTGATCATAGCAATATACCGTATACATGTGTGCATATTGTGAAGTACCTAGGGTTTTGTTTTGTTTTTTATTCCACGTTGATGTTGGACACATTAATAGTAAAGCCGGCTTAAAATCACTGTCCGCAGGGCTACTGAAAACAGGTCTGTGTATTGTGCATGCTGGCTCACTGTCACACCCAACTCATACTCATTGTCAATGTTATGAGTAACACCTGTGCTTTTTCTACAATGACAAATTATGTGCTGAGGCTTATACTGAATTTTTGTGGATGGAAGTAAGCAAAAAAAAAAAAAAAGCCCTGAAGAAGAAGAAAACCTGCTTACTTTCTCACCTTCACACACGTGGCAACGTCATTGTGTGTAGTGGGGTTACATATATTGTCGGATGTAGCTCCTGCAATCCTGAAATGAGAAGCCTCTGGCGGGCTTTATCCGACGCTGTACAACCATCCTACTGCCTTAACTCTTTTACTGTAGAAATTTAGTTTGAGTCTGCATTCAGTTTTCCATCCATCAATCCATTTTCTGACTTGTAACACTTTGAAAATGGTCTCTGCCCTCTGCTTCATATTTCCACATAGGCTTTACTGCTCTTGCAAAAATGTATTGCTTTCTGAGATTGTTTTCACAATCATTCAGGGTTTTATCTGCACTTCTCTGCCTGTCTGCCTTTCTCCATATTTCTTAATATCCCTCCGTCTTTTTCTGATCTCACAAAATCACAAGAGAGAGAAAGAGCGAGAAAGAAGGCCAACTGTGTAAACCGCTGCCAAATATGCTCCTCAGGGCAGGCTTAAATGGGTCTGTGGCAGTCCATTTATTTATCAGTGGCTAAATTCAATAAAACGGCCCATTTATGAAAGAGGGGAAATAGCAGCGCTGTCTGACCAGAGGATTTATCACAGCTGGGAAACACGTTGTTGCTCTTATCTTTCCTACACTGCACTATTCTTTCACTGCTGATGACGTATAGCTCTTCCCACGTCCACCCACAGTGACAGGTTGGAAGATAGCCTGGCTGGGAGACAATCCATTGACTGTATATACTGTATATAGACACTGATACCTGCAGAATCACTGCCAGGTTGGGGGTTTTAACAACTTGTGTTTATTCATTTATCATCATTATATTAATCCTGCTTGTTTCTTCCTACATGAAGTTCCATGCATTTAAGTTTATTATTCATAGGATGAAAGCTGTTAGATGTATCGTTCCATTTTTTTTCCCGTTCTCTAACAGGAAAGAAGAAAACACAGTAGCTGCAAAAGAAAATTAAATATACAGACTATATGTCCAATAAACTATATATTTATTTATTTATTTATTTAGACTGGACCAGTGTGTAAATGTCTCTATTTACAGAAGATGGTAGAAATTAAAGTGTCATTGTGTACCTTTCTACCATAAATAAATAGGTGTATAATTATTTTGATGCTACACTGACTTGTAATCAGTTGAATGGTACCTCTGTCATTCCCACTCTAGATCCTTGCGCCTTTTCATGCACTATACTGCGAAAATGATGTCATGCTTCACTGTCCGACATCACCTATTTTGGTGAAACTGGATCACATTTTATAGATTTTTTTACCTGTTGTCCATGTGCTGCACGTCACTCCACGGTGATTTTTGAGTGTCCTGATGGACAGTAAAGTAATCAGCTGTGAGCTATAGCTGCTGCTAACTGATGCTAGATCAGTTTGTGAAGTGGGACTGTCAGTGTTTTTACCACAGTGTGTTGGACCATCAGGAAGAGGAAATTTCAGACCTTTTGTGCACAGAAATGGTGAAGGGGAGTGGAGCTGGTGTCGTGCCAGAGCCGGAGCTGGGCAAGCGTGGTACATAACAGGGCTCAGCAGTCACTCTGGACATAATGGCAGAGGCAATGAGATCTGACAAGGCGTTAACAGAGGAAGCTAAGAAGAGAAAGTAAAGAATGAACAAGAAGCCACCAGACAAGTAAATCTGGGACTGACTTTTAGTCATTAGTTAGAGCTTTGTGAAATCAAAGGCTGAAAGACAGATGCCGAGCTGGACCTCCTGCTGTTGGACTAGTAAGTAATATTTGCTGGCTGCTATGTCTTGTGTTGTTGCACTTGTTTGTTTGACTTGTTTGGCTGTTAGCTGTTAGTTGTTGACTTGCTAGTTTTTCATCATATGTAGTATATAACAATTACATGTCGATATTAACGACATTAACAACATTAACGACAGTGTTGCAATTTCTATGCAATGTTGCTTTACATAAGGTGCTTAAAATAAGCCTCAATTAATAAGTAATAAGAGCTTTAAACCTTCTCATGAACACTGCTGTATGTTAAGGCTATATAAATAGAGAATAAGACATTTATAGGCAGTTCTAAGAAACTTTTTATAGTCTGCTTTAGAACATAAAAATGCCTCATGAGTTTCTTTTGTTCAGCAATACAAAAACATTTATTGAGTTTGAGATAAGCTAAGTCCTTAAGGCACCTATAGCACACTGTTAAACCTTTACTTAGCTTTTGTTGTTGCTTTATGGAGATTTTTTTTTACATTTTGCTGATTTTTATGCATTTATTACCAAGTCTTGGCTTATATATATAGTTAGACTTCGATGATGTTAAAACCATTCAATATAAACATTATCAATGTGAAGTCCACTTGTGCCCAGTGAGGCCATATTAAGTTACTGTGGTATGAACTCTGTTTTAAGTCCAACAAGAGGATGAAGAAGTAGAGAACCGTGTGGAAGGGAGGTACGGAGCTGCTGCTGGCTGACAGACAGCTGCTGAGGCCTCAGCAGCCCAAGGGATCTCTGTCTGCTGCAACAGTGGTGCCGACATCTACTGTTGTTATTGCAGCCGTCTGTGGGCACCCAGAGCTTTATGATACTACTTTATATTTGTACATAGACTAGACAACAAACGAAGTTGCTTGGAGAAAGTTAGTAAGTTGAGCTACCTGGTAAAACTGAAAATATGTGGATGTACTGTATACTCCAGCTATCAGTGGTGCTTTACTAAGGGAGCATAACCCTCATTGATCCGAATTCTGTTTAGGAGAGAAACATTTCAAAAGTTGTTGCTCCCCCCATCCCAGATGGAGGAACTGCATAGTTACACAGTTAACTGTAAGTAAATGCATAACAGTGTATTTTTGAAGCGTTGTTTTCACTATAGATAAGGTACCTGCAAAAAGCATAGGGTGTTCTAATAGCTCACCTTGTGTGGAAATTCACAATTAGGATTTATTTATTTATTTATTTACCTTAATAAGCATAGTTCCCACTTTAGATCCAATGTCCCTGAAAAGTATAGTTTACTGATAATAAGTGCACAGTTAAAGGTCCATTGTGTGAAATTTACAGGACTTTATTTACAGAATATGTCAACAATGCAGACATTGTTTTCCAGTGAGTCTGTTATGTTCTTACAGTAGCTCTGTCCAAAAGTAACTAAATCTACCTACCAGCTCCTCTGAAACTAATTGATAGGCATGTATCTTGTTTGTCTCATCCAACTGAAAGCTGAAGAGTAAAAACAATTGGATGTATGTACCGGAGTATCAATTGACTGGGACCAGCTACTTCATGGAATTTTTGCTGGTTGCCTGGCAACTTGTCTCAGACAAGAAATGGTCCGGCATGTTACTTTCTGTGAAACAATGTAGAAGGTCACTGAGCTGTGGAGAAGCTGGTGGAGAGTTTTGGACAGAGAAAGGCTAACTGATTCTGACTATTTTTACTCTTCCTGATAAGCAAACTTGCTACTGGCTCCTGTTACATATTTACCATAGAGATGTAAAAGCAATAAGACCAAATTCAAATATTTGAAATTTTTGAAGTCCAGCCTAGGTTGTTGTGCTCTTCATCAAACATCAAACAACAGGACAATTGATACAGGGCTATTTTTCTACTTTGGTTTCCACCTTCCAGGTTCATGTTGGATGCTTTATCTTGTATCAAAAAATTTCTGACTATCCCCTCTGCAGATTATTTTTGTAAATTTTAGCTTGAGGCAAATTGTAAGTTACCGCTGTGGGGTTGTGTGAAAATAATACTAAACAACTCTAAACATTTATATAAATGAACACATGGCACACAGCAACACACACACACACTCACATTCACCAGGGTTAAACTCTCGATATCACTCAAAGTTTGAACACGATAACTACAACTCATAGCCATTATGGCACTATTTACTTGAGCAGTTGCACACACACACAGACACACACACACATACACTTGACCCTCACTGAGTGGAAACCCGGAGATGTTTACAGCTAACAATGTGGGAAGCCTCATTGGACACTTGGTGATTAAATGAGCAGGTCAGGGCAACAGCGCATTCCCCTGTCACTCAGCTGATGGCAGATTAGTCGTCTGAGTGGCAGCCATCAACTGCCATTTCTGCAGGTTTGTGCACGTACATGCACACACACGTACACACGTACACACACACGGTGTCAGCAGGCCTATCTCTTTTGACAGGTCTGGCCACAGGTCTGGGTGTTCTAGTCCTGTCTCTCCATCCATCTGTCCTCAGGTCCTATATCAACCACGCCACACACCAAATCCTGAATCCTGGTTGCCTGTATTGCAGTCGGTGCCACGTACACACACCATTTCTCCTCTTGCCTCAGACAGACAGACAGATGGACAGACTGAATGACACTCGGAGAGATCCAAGTCCCCAAAGGGCAGCTGCAGTCAGTCTGATTAGGCACACTCATAGCCCCATGCAGCCACTTACACACACACTTATACCTGCACACACACTACCACAAACACACCTTCTAATATGATGTTTCTCCACTGATATCATAAATGTAATTATTCTGAGTTCATTATTTGTCTGTGGAATTCCTTGTTCATCTATTTTTTAATTTTTTTTAATCTTAATTGTTTTCTATTTTAAAATATGCAAACTTGTTTGGCATGTCACATTCAGTGTAAGCCACATTATTTCATACCAGTATTTATCACAGAATGAGTTACAAACATATGTTAATAAGAATGGCAATAGGATAAATGTTATTTATTGTCTATTTCTCCTTATACTGTAAAAACGTAAATGAAGAATCAGAGCAAATTAAGGCATTATATAAATATGTACAAGAGAATAATGCTTCTGTATTAAACACATCTTTATATCAAGAGCTTAGTCTATGATGGTTTGTATGTGTAATTCTCCTCAGTCTGTCTCTATCTCTGTTTCTCACACACACACTCTTAGGGTTACCCTAAATTGACCTGACATAATTTTGCCCAGCAACAATGTCACCAACTATGGGAAAGCTAAGAAATCCACATCTCAGACATGCAGTGACCTCACACAGTCTCCATTTTGTTAAACCAGACTTGGCCATTATTAGAACATTTCGGAAAAGGACCATTAGGACAGAAATGGCCCAAGCTCAGAATAGCCTGGTGCCAGCCACCACGTTATCTGTGTCAAATCACAAGATATTAGCTCAATGGGAGCTGTTACAGCCATCAAACTGTGCTTTTTTGTCCTTAAATCTTCCAGTGTGCCGGTGATCTATGTGGAATGATATGAAGTTATACGGGTTAGCAGGATGGAGCAGTCTTTATGTCTGGAGATGAGGCTGGTGAATGTTTATTGATTGACAGTTAACTCAGGTTAAGGTTACTTCCTGCTCAAATAATTAATCTGATTGGCTCAAAGATGAGACTATAGAATGTGTCCGTGAGTTCAAAGGTTGATCTCAGTCAAAGAGACATTATTCCACTGGATATGTTCTTTCATCAGCAGATAATCAAGATAAAAAAATGATCTTCAGATATGTGTATTATTAGCACTTATTTGTTAAATGGTTGATAAAATGATGCATTCATACACTGAGATAAACTGAGAGTGACTGATTGTGATACATACATGTATTTATTAAGCCTGGGTCTACTTAAAATGGTAATGTGTGCAGAAAAGCTTTCCAGATGCAAAAATGAGTCTGAAAAATTTAATGAAAAATGTTCCTCATGTCAGCAACATACCAAAAACATTCATTAGTGCAACAAGTGTCAGTTAATGTGCAGCAGCAGCAGCATGAATTAGACATTTTCACCCGACATATTTATACCATGGGGGTGGAGTGTCCGTGATTTGTCCGTGGTCAGGTAATTCAGGTCAAGTGTCTTTTATAAATTTTAGCTGCTCATACATCTTTACAGACTTTTGCATGTGTTAGAGCTGTGCAACAATATCGTTCTGATACTATACATTCTATATAGCTAAAAATCATCCTAGTTTTTTATGTAAAAACAAGAAGAAGAAAACACACATACATCGCGCAAGTTTCCCTTTCTCTGTGGTTGCATTCCCATGGTAGTTTACACAAGCCCTTCAGGCAAAGCTTTATCCCCGAGCTAACATGCTGGAAAGCCTCTGAGTACCCCAATGATCAAAGTCGCCCATTTGTTTGAACACACTGAGACAGAGTCATTAGAAATGCATATTACACGACAGCTATTGCATATTAACACAGTCAGGCAGCCAATTAATCATTAGCTCATCAATATCTCATTTGCATGAAATTATTCTCTTTTAAGAGCCTGTGTCTGAGGTGACGGGGTGAGCTCATCGATAATGCTAATGTCCCTGTGGGCCTGGGAGAGGAAGGGAAAGGGGGGAGAGACGGGGGAGAAATGGAGTGGGGGAGACCTTGTTCAAGTGCTCAACACCCACTTTAAATACCATATGGAGAGAATTAGCATGTACATCAGCTAGAAGAGTTTTATATCAGAGTGTAGGAGAGTTTCTGCAACTGTGCCTAAAATGAACATATGCGGACAAGAGATGTTTGAGACATACTCACATATACATACGTCCACTCAGACACACACACTTAGCTACTGGCAAGGCCAAAGTGAGTGGAGTGTCTCAAGGTCGCCTAAGGCTCAGGGCTCTTATAGATTGCAGCTACGGTGTGTATGTGCCCTGACCACACCTCAGTGTGTTGCAGGGCTCGTATGGAAATGGCAGCAATGGGAGTGATTCTGTCACCCTTCCCTAAAGAGGAAGGTGAGACGTGCCACGCTTGTTATCCATCAAGACATCGATTCCTCAGATGGGATATAGGAAAAGGGAGAAAGGTGGAAATGCAACAAGAAAAGACATCAGAATTACTTGTTAGCCAATTTGTATAACGATGAAGAGGACGGTAATTTAAAAGAATATCTTTATGATAAAGCAAGTTCTCATAGTTTTGTCTCATATTATTATACAAGTTTGACTTGTGGGTTTAAGCATAAAATGTATCCTTGTCCATGAAACAGTGAATTGAGAAATAAATTCCAAATCAACTAGAATTCTCTATCTCACGATGAAGATCTTGTGTTACAGTTCAAAGCTCTGGTAAAAGCTAGTAAGTAACCCTTTAGTTGGGAATGTTTTCAAAACAAAAATGACCTTTCATGATTAACTTTTAAGTTAACATCGTGAACCCAGTTTAACCTACAGCCATGGATTAAATCATAATATCCACTGAGCCCTCTATTTGCTGATGAGGACAGTGTATCCTTATCTTATGAAAAGAGCGGACAGACTTGAGGTGGAAATTTGTTTAAATGTTAAACTAATATTCTGAGTAAGTAAAAAAAATAAAAAATAAATAAACTGTTTGTTCATTCATTTGTTACTGTTACAGATGCTAAAGTGAGAAAATAACCTGAACAAATGTGGTGAATGTACAATTATTTATAATCAATTTAATTGGACATGACACCTGTATGATTCTTAAATTAAGATGCTTCTTCATGTAAATTATGGTGTCACAGTAACAGATTTTCACCACACGATTATCGATAACAATATTATTATTATAGTGACATCTAAAGAACATTTTAAAAATACATATAATTTTATTTTATTTATTAAGAGTCAAATTTATCTTTAACTTTTATTTTTGTTTTGTCTCTTCTGACAACTGAATTACACTCAAAATATAAGTGTGTAGCGTGGTGGAACAATCACAGTAAGTTTGAACCACAAAGTGAGAACGGAAAGAAATGGAAATGATTTGAGAGGCACTTGATTATTTACACGATATTTTTATATGTGTATTATTAACATAATTTAAATATTTAATTTCTAAATATCATGCTTATTGTCTCTACCCTCGACCCTAATGTGAATTTTCCCTCTTGTCCTCTCCTTCACTTTTTTCTCCTCGTTTCTCCTCTCTGTCCTCATCTCCTCTGTGGCTCGGGGAGGTGATACAGGCACTCTTAGTTGATTACCAAACATGAAAAGGTTTCCCTAAGTTCAAGACTTCTCATTGATTACTGACCCCTCCTCTTTGTGCTCACTCTCTGCGTCTCCTCCCCCACTCATTGTCAATCCTCCTGCCTCTCCCCACCCTTACCTCTGTCTCCATTCCCCTCTTTACCAGCACCCATGACACCCATGTTAAGTGTGGTCAACATAACACAACGCTGCCAATTTCTATAATTGTGCATGTGCGTGTTTGAACACATCTCTGTGTCTGTCTGTTCAAGTGTTTGTGTTTGAGGATACACTTGAGGCCTAATTAGAACCGTTATAGCTGCAATGGGAGTGGTATAATGGCACGTAATGAAAAATGACAAATTTCCTCTCCAATAAAAGCGAAATTGATTAATGAAAAGCACTTTGAGATAGAAGAGGTAAAGCGTTGTTGGATATAAAAGATGATGTATTAATCCTCTGCTGTTACAGATGGTTCAACCCTCCTGACAACTGCTATTCTGTCGAGACACTGTTAGCATGCATAATTATGCTAATTAAGACCTAATTAAGTGCTAATTCTTTAGAGAGTCTCTTTCTTTGGTTGTAATTTAACACGACTCAGCGTTTAACACTTCTTAAAGAATTTCACACCGCCTGTGATTCATTTGTAGTTCTCATTTCGTTTGTTATATGTTGCAGACACGTGTAGGCCTCCACACTGGTCAAACAATGATGTAAAAAAAGGCCATGGTTGAGAGAGAAATGGGCCCGGAGCAAGAGAGAAAAAGAGAGAGAGAATTCAGTGCACTGCCATGGACATACAGATAATGGAAATTAAATTATGATAGGTCGTGTTAGAAACTGAGATATGTTGCAGAATTTTGACATAGATAATTAGTGAAAAGTTGCAACACTCAGTAAATTTATCTTTTTTTCAAAATGGGGACTGACAGGAGATCACTATTAACTGAGAGGTGTTTTCACTCTCCATTAATGATCACAATGTGCAGTGGTTACACACTTTGTTTTTTTACTGTGTTTGTGTTTTCACTAGTTCATGCGAGAATTAGTTCTCCAGCAGGCCAACAGGACATTGTTATGTTGAGTGACAGACAGATCAGAAGTTGTTACAGTATATTGCGTCAGAGAAGAATGAAGATTGTGTGACAGTGATCCAGTATGTGTTCAACAGTGACCCTGCGTATACACGAGTGGTGACTCACTCCGTCATTAAAACAAAGCCATTACAAAGTTGACATGACATCTGTCACCCTAGCCATCATCACAGGTCAGGACTCTTGACCTCTCCCTGTCATAGTGCATGTAGCGATCAGACGTAACGCAATGCACTGATTGGCTTTGGAGCCCAGGAGCAAAAGCTGTTTCATAATGCTGCCTATTGTATCAGACAGTAAGGGCTTTTTCAGTTGCTGCAAATTGCCTGGTGTGTTTTTCTTCAAGAGGAAACCTAAAGTCTGACAGTCATGTTTTTAGAGCCCAGTGTTGCAATTTCAGCATGCCTCCTCTTGTTTAAAGTCACAAAATATGTCCAACTACTTTGTTTCATCAGTTGTAGTATACTATGGTTTTTGGTGACATATGAGACAATACCTACAAGTTTAGATGGACAAATAAATTCAAGATTGTATCTTTAAATTTAAACTTGCTGAAACTAAATGTTACATAAACTTCAGGCAGAAAAATGTTTCAAGAGAAGAAACAGATGCAATGTAGTGTGGAGATTTTCCACGTTACCTTAAATCAACGATAGGTCTGTAGCACTGGGGCAGGAGTATGTGCAGATAATGAAGTGTGGCACTAAGTAACTGCGGAGTCCCTGCCAAAGCTTAATTAGAGATTCATCCACTGGTATATATCACTGTTAGTGTGTGTCAACAGGGTGCCGTGCATCAGCCACTGGCAGAAAGGGGTTTATGGCTCAAACTGTGTCTGTGTGTGTGTGTCTGTGTCTTTGTGTCTTTGTGTCTGTGTGTGTGTGTGTGTGTGTGTAACAACCACATCTAGGCCTGTGAAATTAAAGGCCAATAATTAATAGGAGGTGGGAAGTTTAGCACCTGTTTCAGTCTATTGTTAATGGAGATCTTGCAGGAAATCCACAGCGTAGGGCCTGTGGGTGATAAACAAGGGGTCTGAATGTTAACCTCGCTCTCTTTTTTCTTTTTTTAACCCGTATAGTGTGGTCCTGCATTGCCTGATGATTTGCCCTAAAAATGTATGCCATTAACTATGACAAAGTATTAAAACATTCACAGAATACACATAAAATATAAAAGAAATTTAAATGCAGTAATACAAATGTAAAATACAAAAAAAATCACTTAGTCATATAATTTGAATCAATCAAACAAATACAATTTCACCCCGTTTCGCATCAGCTTCATTAAAGTGTAATCAATAAATAATAAATAAATTAGTTTGCAATATTTATATATTTATTTATTGCCTTATAAAACATTACACATGACATCCACTGTTTTGAGTTTGAGGGATGGGCAATAGGATTTCTCTTCTCATGAATGACATTTCAGTTTGACATGTGAAATTATGTTGGGTTAAAATAGAAAACAACAAAATCAATTTAATATTTTCACATTTGCAATCTTTTGTGTGACCATCATTCAAACAGGTTTGAACAGGCATTGTTGAAACCCACAAAACCTCTATTTTGATTAGTTTAAATATATTTTTAAACAAAGAGTTCAAACAGTGAAGTATGTAAAATTACTTATTTATTTAATGTACAGAGTCCTTAAGAATGGTTCGAAAATTTCACCAGTATATGCATGATATAGCACAATTAATAAACACAACAACTGTTAGATACAGTACAGTATTCTCCATGGAAATAACTAATTCAAGAGGAAATTTCAGGGTGATGAGGGATTCACATCTAATCAAAAATAATAATATTAATAATAATAATAATAAAACGACAGTCCCTCTTATTATTGTACATGTTTTATAGTCTCGTTTCAAACAGTCTCAAGTCAAACAGCATAATATACTGTAATTTCACTGCAATTTAACTGGCTGTAAATTTGGTTTATTTGATAGTTCAAACACAGCCAGTTAAACTCATTCAGGGACTCATGCTTACATTCGTGTGTTGATTCTAAAAATCATGTTCAAATGTGTAGTAAACGAACAGGTTTTCTTTATGGATAAAGAGGTATACTCTACATGCATTGGATGTTACAGGGCACATATTTTATAGCATGTTTTGTCTGTTCATGTGTGTGTCTGTCTGTGTGTGCACTGCACATGAGGAGAGGGCCCCTGAGGTTTGATTATGAGCTGGTGACCACAGTACCCAGAATATTTGGTGAAGGAGGAAGCACAGAGGCGCTGGTCCAGTGACACAGTAACACAGCCCCTGGGACTCGAGCTTATACAGGCTCTGTGATGTTGCTGGCTGAGGTTGGAGTGGGACACACACACACACAGACATGCATGTAGACACACACAGACACACACACTGGATAATGGTCCCACTGCAAGCAAACTACTCAGACAACACTGAGGACTTGTAAGGGGCTGACAACTGAGGGCTTCACCACTCCAGGGGCTGTGAACTTTTATTTCAACTGTGACCAAAGAAAATATTTAGATTGTAAGTGTGTGTGTGTGTGTGTGTGTGTGTCTTGCTGTCATCTGTGAGACAATTCGCCACTGCTGCGCTCTCCATTACCTTCTGTAATATCCTGTTTTCAGTAGCACTTGTCTACTGTCAACACACACAGTCACACACACACAGAAATAAGCAGAAATGCTTATAGACAGTTTACAAAACAGGGTGGGAGGTGAGCAGTAAGCCAGAGAGTCAGCGAGAAGACTGAGGGGAAAGGTAGAGAAACAGAAAGCAGACTAGAGGCTGTGAGACAGCAGCCTGCACGGCTTCACCTCTCTGTATTAGCAACATGCTTCTTGGCTGTGCCATTTAATCTGGCTAATTGAATGCTCCAATAATTCTAAAGAGATTATAGTCCGACAAGGCGTCACACTGGGGTCAGAGGTAAAGCGGGCCAATTATCTATTTGTCAAATACACCAGCTCTCCTCTAATTTCTTTTGATTGAAATTGATCATTTTGTAAATGCACGGTCCAGATGGCTGATAAGATTTATTCCCTTTGTGTTGGGGGAGGTTGAGCTAATATTATGTAAAGGAAGTGCGGATAACTCTGGATTAACTGAAGAAAGCTGCCACAAGCTGATGATTCCACGTAAAACTATCATGGTTTTACTTAAGCCTCTTCTTTACTTTAAAATTACTTGCGGGGTGTAACCTTATCTTATCTTATCTTATCTTATCATAACTTTGTATTATCCAATTAGGAATCTTTCTTTTAACTGACTAATTTATTTTTGTAACACAGATTGTTTAATACAATTCTAGCAGAGTTCACAGATTAAATGAAGTTTTCAAATGTCTGACATTTAGTTACTCGAAAGACACTCTTAGAGATCTAGCTTATTAGCTGTGTTGCACCATCTGATTTTGTTTAACCCTCCTCTGTTGTATTAAGTGGTATGAGACAGTATGAACTTATTGTTTCATTAGCTGGGAGAGAGTACAGTAGTTCACCAGCAATTAGATGAGTAGTCCCTATGTCACCGGTCGTCCAGAAAACACGAAGAATAATTTTTGGAATTTAGTTGTAGCACTGCGGCGTGACCATGCTTCATGCAGAGCAAGGAGTGAGAACATATATATATCCTTTATGCAGTCAGGTAAATTTATGGTTAAAAACACAGATCAAACTCACAGGAGTGACAATAAAAACAGATTGATTACAACTGGAGTACTTTTAAGACAAAACTCCTTAAGTAAACATTATTATCACATAATGGAAAGATAGATATAAAGAAACATGTCATGTGATTCTTTTTCTCCATCCTGTCAAAGACCATCTGTTTTTCAAACACTAAAATGTCCAACTAAACAAAGACTGTTATTCCTCCTTGGTCTTGGTCTAAGTGTGTCTAAGGAATCTAATGATTTTAATTGTCAAGAGCACTTACAGGATTTATAGCATTTGAAACTGAGCACTTGGTCTCTGCTTTTCTTGAAGTGCCTAACGATTAGTCTTTGATAAACCATTTGATATTGTAGAGCTGGTTCTGGTAAAGTCTGCAGACATACAAGGAACACACTGTTGGAGAAAACTGATCCAGTGAGACAGAGACGGAAAGCAAGAGGAAGAGAGATGACATTTTGAACCGCAGACATTTTGTGATTGACCTGTCATTTCAGATGGTTTGTCTATGGTTCTGTAGTGCAGCTATGAACTGCTGAAGTGCATTTCTCTTCTGACATTCCACAATATGAGGAGGGGGGTCCAGAGTATTCCAAAGTCATCCCAAGTTTACCAAAGCAGGTTGTTTCTCCCCTAAAAAGTCACAGTCTATGTTACTCAACGTGATCCCAGCTCAGCATTTTGGAGAGTTTTCTGTCAGCCTTGCAAAATAAACAACTCTCTCTAATGCCCCTTTCTTTCGCCCCCTCCCCTCTTCCCTTTCTGTCTCCCTCTGTCTCTCTCTTCCCCCTGTCACAGTTGCTCATTCGCAGGTTGATGGGAGGCATCAGAAGGGATGAGTAGGAGGCATTTGAGACAAGTGTGTGAGAGACATAGCGTGATATCAGTAGAGAGGGACGTCTCTCTCAGAGCCTGTCTCCGGTCATAACCACAACTAGGAGACAACAGATGATGCAGAAGAAAGGATAACCCGGGCAATCACCCAGGGGCAGGATGGCAATGTGGAGAGGTTACCGTAAAGTGAGAGTACACAGGGGTGGAGGGGTCATCATGTAGAGTGTGAGCTGGCTCTCCCGCTCATGTCCCATCCTTTAAACAGTGTTTTTGTCGGCCTGATGCCTCCCAATCCCCTCCTCTCCCCTCCCTCCACTTGCCATTCTCTTCCTCCCCAATCGTCCTCTGCATGTAGAGCCTCGTCAACTCGATCTGCACTGACAGGCCATAGCTGCATGCGTGCACTCTGACCGACTGCTCTTTTTGACTTTGTGTTTGTGTTTGTGCGTGCATGTATTTGTGAGCAAAGAGAGGCGGGGGAGTAAGTCTCTGTTCCTTGCGTCTGAAGGGTCTTATTTTTGTGGCAGGCCTGTCAGATCTCCGTTCCCTCCATGCCAGATCAATGCCAGCACCAAGCAAGTGGCAGCGCCTGATGAGAGTCACCCACCCCACTGACGGGTGCCCGCTACGACAGGGAATATGTTCTTCCAAATAGCAAGCTGGTAGCAACTGAGTGACGCACACACAGAGTGGCACTATAGAGGGAAATTGGTTCCTTCACTGCACAGGAGCATTTTTTTGTGGAAAGTAGTGGCAAACGAAACACGGCGGGTACGGAGGCCTTGAGATCCGTATGTTGCCATGTCAACACAAATACCTTATACACTTGTGTATTATTTACACAGTGTGGTTAAGGCATGTTAATCACACAAAAAAACCCACCCAGTTAACATTTTTGATAAAGATACACTTTATCTATCAAGAATAAATCACATTGTCACAATCATTTCATGAGAAGAGGTGAAAATATTTTATTCCAACTTTATGGGGAACAGTGTATTTGTCATATTTTAAATCTTTTACAGCTGATTCCTTAAACAGCAGGAACATTTTCTGTGAACAATTCATTCCTATTTATCAAAACAAATGAATAAAAATTTAAAAAAATGTTTTTCTTCTTTAATAATTTCAATAACCACTTTAAATGAGTATCAGCTAACTAATAATTGTTATTGATAAACCACAACTACATTTTATTCTTGAATTTATTACTGTACTTAGTGCACTTACACTTAATATGTTGCTCCCCCAATAAGCTAGTGGTGTTTGAATTAAATGTTGTATTATTTTTTAAATGATTTGGAAAACACTGTTCTGATTCATTGTCAGTAATAAAACACTTTTCACGTGTGACGTAATGTGATGAAGAGGAGTAAACTCCAGGCCCCGACAGTCTGTTGAATGATGAATTCGACTAATGCATGGCATGCTGCTGTTGCAAAAGCCTCGTAAAGAGAATTAAAAAACCCTCAGCAAAAACACGGCAAACATGCACGTTGAGCGACACATTAAGCTCTTGGTTAACGTGAGAATATCTTCATGCAAGCAAAACGCTAACAGAAGAGTAAAAGTAGTTCAGTGTGATGGAATGAACTCGTAAATTTCACCGAACACATTCTTCACCAAAAGCCAGATGCAGAAGACAGGGTAAAGGGACAGCAACAGAGCGAGGCATTTAATGCACGGCACCAAAGCCATAACACTAAGTAGATGCTGCCCACTTAAATCTTTACATTCTTCATTCACTTTAGCTCACCAAACACGACAGTCCCCATAGGCGAGTAATGAATAATCATTAGCAAAAGGTCCACAAATTATTGATGTAAAATAAGCAATGATTCTTTTTTTTGTTTCGCAATTTATTGCCATTAACAAGTAACTTGCAATCCAATAAATGTCAGCATGGCTTTCAGTTAATTAAAGGCAAAGATATTATACAGTAATGCAGGGTGGCGTTTATATCTCGATTTCCACAGACTGCAATTTACTGCTGAGCCTTTATTTGAAGGGACCCACAAATAATGGCTATTAAGCCGTCAGGGGATGGACAGGGGATCACATTAATGAAATTAGATAAGGTGGAATGGTGATCTACACAGCCTGGACTGCCTAGACACACGCAGACACACAAACCCACATAGACATGTTTGCACGCCGCACATGAACACGACACATTAGGACTGGATGCTGTTTAGCTTCCGCTTTCCACCTATTTTTATTTTCCTGACCTGCATGGCTTCTGTTTTCATTTTCTTCTTTCTTGCCTTCACCTCTTCTGCACTTTGTCCGAGCACCAACCGGAGCCCAGTTAGGTGTTCAACATGAGGGCCTGTCAGCTCATCAGGGAAAGTTTCCCTGTTTGTCCTGAGCACTGTAGGCAGCCAGTCAGTCCATCAACCCCGCCATCAACACTGCCAACACACACACACACACTGACACACATGTCCACATCTCCCCCACTAACAGGGAGGTGTCACTCGAGGAGGCAGCTGCAGTCGCTGGTGTGACTGCTCTCCTCAAATCAGAGACCCTCGTCCCTGTCAACAGCAACCTGGCCCTGAGGCTACCACTGTCACACAGCGTACACCCCCCAACACACACACACACACAGACACACACACACACACACACACACACACACACCGACTCAGGGGAGGAAGAGGAGGAGATGGAGGAGGTGGCTGTGTTCTATCTGGAGAGTTGATTTCTACTGTATTAGGGGAGCAGGGTGATGGAGAGGGGAAGAAGAGAGAGAGAGAGGAAAAAGGGGGGAGAAGGAAGGATAAAGGGAGGGGTGAGGGATGTGTGTTTTAGTTAGAACAGCGGGCCTGATTTCCTTCCTGACAGAGAGGCCCAATTATTAGCTGTGACAGTTTAGGGAAATTGGGCGTGAGTGTGATGGGACAGATAGGAGCCGAATAGATAGGAGAACTGATAATTGTTCGACAGACGCTGAAGTCAGGTAAAAATCGAGCTGCAGAATTCACCTCACTCTGTTTCATGTGTACAAATGCAAAAAAGAACATTTCATGATTCACCAATAAGACATTAAGTGAATCGTTTTCCCCAGGTAACAAAAAAAAAAAAAAAAGTCTTAACACTTCCATTTTCACTGGCTTTGTTCTCCTCCTCTCATCCGCTTTGTGTGTATGTGTGTATATGAATGACTTGGCCTGTATTTGTGCTGGCAGCACACATAAGAGGCCCTCTGTGCAATCGGACAAGGTGCCGATATCTCAGTCATGTGACAGTGACTTCCTGTCTGTATGTCAGACAGCAACTGAAGGCTTGTCAATACGAGCTCGTGCTCACATCCTTTCCCATCTCCTCAAACACAAACTCACAAGGCCAGTAGAGAACTGTGAAAAGCACTCTTATTTTTTCCAACACTGTATGTCAAGCTCCACCTGTGTGGAAGGAAGGAAAAGTTTAGACTGTGACAAATGCTACTTTTTCAAACAAAAACTATAATTGTTCAGTTGATAGAATAAAAAAAAAATGAAGAACCAAGGTCAGAGGGTGAATTGTGTTTTTACCTCAGACTAGTCGCATTCAGTGTGACAGAATATCATGCCGGAAAATAAAGTAACAAATCTGCTTTTTGAACAAAAATTCATTTATTTTGTGGATCCAGCCACAGATCTATCCCATTTACAATCCCTCCAGTTCCTCTTCCAGTTTCGCCTTTTGACTCCGCAGCCGGCTGAACGCAGAGAGACCCTGGAGGCTATTTCAAAGGACAACACTGCCCTCGTATGGCTGGGTGATGCTATTAAAATAAGGCATCCACTATGGCTTTAAGTTTAAGTTGCATGTGATGAAATCTGGCATAACTGTGATCATCCAAAAAAGGATTAAAATGCACCAGTCATAGACATTCAAATTTACTTGAATGTCTTTTAATTAACGACAATAACATTGTGAAAACTGATCTGTTGCCTAATTAAATGCCACAGACACTCACACAAACACAGAGGTTGATAAGTAATCCAGCTAAATCTCAGTCTATGCCTGCAGCATCAAATATTCTTGTTTGGACTGATAGATGCCCGTGTGACTACAACCCATCCACTCTCTGCTTAACATTTGTCATTGATTGCAGCCAAGCCCCCATTGGCAGGTCTAATTCATTTACGAACTTGTCATTCCACATCATTGATTAAGTTGTCCTTCATCCCAGCTTTAATTATATGCAAAGATAAAAGATTTTCTCATTATTGTGTTTAATCTAATGAAAGGCCTTGTGCTACAGCAGGGGCCGGTTCAGAGGTCCAGACTATTGACCTTGGAGGGCACAGCTGGAGGATGGATGTTTTTAATTAGACAGAGCAAACGGCTTTGGGAAGGAGAGCTTTAAGTTGTCTGTTAGGCTAGAGGGTGGGATAGGTTGGCACAGAGCAGTTTAATAGATCTCAGCAGGTCGCTGTCTCACACCTACTGTATATTGTCCACAGCTCAAGAGTTATTACCGTTTGGCACACTGCAAAAATATCTGTATTTAATTTAGCAGTCTTTTCCAATCTTGATACTCATCCAGCGATCTCTTTAGTCTGCTGATCTTTAGGGAATAACACATTTCTTGGAAAATCATGTAGCAAATATTATTTAATTCCTTTAGGATTAAATCATTTTCATTCATAAATGAGTCTGAATATAATATATAACTGTAAGGTTTAATCATTCTTTTCTGTGCTGCTTTTGAGCTTCCAAAATTTGACCCACGTTTGAAAGCTAAAGCTGGTTCAGTCAGAGTGAGATGACACCAAGTAATGAACCATTTAGCAAGGCACCCAGCCTCTATTACAGCAGTATGTTGTTGTATTACGCACAGTAATAGAAAGACTACACTAAAGCAAGAAGACATGAAGTTCACTGTGCAGCTGTTTGTATGTTTGCATGCCGTGCATCTTAAGATGTTTTTCCATTATAGAGTTATTACTGAGAATAATTTCTGCGGTGAGAAACAATATGTTGTTGATGTTGTTGATGGTGTTGAAATAGACAAATATTTGATGCGGGAAAAATGTTTACACTCGATACAATACATTTTCATAAATGTTCACTGTGTGTCACAGCATTTCAGTAATAATACTAATATAAAATTACATTCTCACTTATGAACAAGATGCAACAGTCTGTTGAATAATCACAGTATTGATTCTAACAGGTAAATAACCTCATTATCTTTTTCTTTAGGCTCTTTTTTTTTTTTTACAAAGTTCAACATTATCCAACGGAAAAGTCATTGAACTTGCTGATGGAGACATTATTTAAAACATTTTGTACTATTGTGTAAGTTCAGGTGCACGTATATTGCCAGTGAAAGTATACTGTAAAATCTCTTACAGCCTGATACCGGGATATCCCTGATAGGGGGCAGCAGTAACTCAGTCTCCTGGCTTGGGACTTGTCCTACTAGGTTTTAAAGTTTGAGGCTGAGCAGATGCAACAGACTGGTTACACCACTAGAGGACAGTACTGCCCTATATCAATCATAGAAACAACTCTGTAGTGTCTATGCAGTGCACAGATTTTTATCTATTATCTTATACTGCAGTTAAACTACGACTGCTATACTAAATAGTAAAAATCTTTGAAACTGAACTTAGAAACTGATGGACAGACTGCTTTTGAGTCTGTCATTATTGTATCTTATTTTACTGCAAATATTTGATAAATTAATAGATTTATCGTAAATTGTAATTAAGGAAGTTTTTATGCACATTATAGGAATTATAGGAATAAATTAAATCTGCTTTTGTGTACTAGCCCTGACTAGCATCTGAATTCACGTCGCTTTTGCTCTTAATTAAAATGCATTTAATCTCTAATCAAACAAATGAAAGGGTTTCATGTCAAGACCATCCATATCACTGTTGCCAAATCACCATCTTTATTGGCACTTAAACAGGAGCAGGACATTATTATCAGCACACTCTTTTTTTGCTTTTACAGATGATATTTGAGTCCTCTCTGATTACCAGGAGCAAAATATAAAAAGGAAAGTAAAAATCTGACACCAGCAAAATTATTTTTTAATAATACATTTGGCCCATGATATGGTTGCAGTGGCCTACATTTTTGAAATATGCCAAAAATCTTAATTTACAAAGCGGCACACAAAAATAGGCCACCCTAGCAAGTACTGCAGAACTTCATTAGCACAATTATCACCACATTGTCAAACAAACACAAAGACAAAAAGGCTTTGGAGCAGAACACTTTGGAGCAGCTACCTCCTCTGTTAAATCATAGACAATCACAGTTTTATACATTTTTCAGTTCTAGCCGACGATGCTACTGCACAGTCTAGTTTCCTCAAACATCACTGATGTGATGTCCAGAGAGCACAACTGGCTAGATTTTAGTCAATTCAAGTCAATTCTTTCCTGAATACGAGGAAAAGATGACAGTATTGACAATGATGAAGATCAGAGATTTTATTTATTCTAATTACTCCTAGTCTCTCAGGGCTAGATTTCTTTCCCGTTCATTCTCAAACTTTATCCAAATCAAAGCGCAGTTCATTAGTAGTCAGTGTATATTGTTTCATTGCAGCTGTTAGACATTATATAGCTCTTTCTGCCATAATTCCCTGCATTAACGGGTTTTGCAACCTGGAAAACAGAACTGTACTAAATCTGGCCTTGATGATTCTCTCTGCATCCATTACGAGTAGATGCACTAACTGCATGTCACAAAGACTTATGATCACATGTTTACATCCATTATCCATCTGTTCACAGCTAACGCTCATTCAGATCCATTCAGTATGTAACCATAAGTGGTCCATGTCAGCGTCAGACTCATGATTCATTGTAAACATTCATTGTAAACACATATAATCCACCGCCACTTTCCACTAGGTGGCATTATGCACATCAGGTCGTCCTCCTGTTTCATTCATACATTGATTCAGACAGGCCTGTCTGCTTGAAGGTCTCTGCCACCTGTCTGGAGTGCTGCATCTTAGCCGACAGTGCCTCAAGGATATCATTCTGGTCCACAGCAGTGGCTGTCCTGTAAATGAACGTCCCCATTGACTCCAGACCCCGCATACCTAGATTCACCCCACAACCTGGAGGATGGCAGGGAGGATAAAGTGGAGAGGAGAGGAAAGACATCAAATAAATCTGCACAGCACATTTTTTTTAAAAGAAGTTCTATTCCCCATTTTGCAGATAAATACTAAACTGTAGCCTTGAAGTCATAGTTATGAAAGAAAACACACGGCACATGAATACACACTGAGCAGCATGGAAACAAAACCTCAATAGTGCAGTTATGAGTCACACAGCCATCTACACACATACAGCATGCATAAAAACACATTTTATTCTCTCCTTGCATCTCTCACTTTCTCTCCATCTCACTCTTACTCACTCTGGCTCATTTATTCAAAGAGCTCTCTGTTCTGCTAATAGGGGTCTTTGATGTCATGTCTCACCTTCAGTAATACTTTGAGGACAGAAAAAAAAACAGCACACATTGGAAACTTGTACTGGTTTTATGGGGAAATCAGGCAATAATTTATAGATGTGTGTACCTGTGTCAAAGTTGAGCACTCGTGCTGCCTCGCCCTCCACAGTGACTGCCACGTTGTCCCCTTCTATGTAAGCAGCGCTGATGCGTCTGTGTGATAACTGAATCTCAAAGAGACGGCGGCTGCACTGCATGTGGTGAAGTGTCACATCGTTTAGACGAGGCTCTATGTCTGTCTTGTAGGCATTAAAGGACTGGTGAAAGATGTTCTTCATGATCTGGGCAGCAATACAGAGACAGATATAAGATATTTGTCATCATTTGTAGCATCATCAAAGGTCAGCTTCACTTATTTTTATCTTTATCTTGTCGAACAGTGAATTGCTCATGAACGCTATTACACGTACGAATGTATGAAGGCTCTGTTTACCACCCTACAGTATATGCTGCTCTTGATCATGCAGCCACAATGAATTTACAACAAGAACCACAGTTTCGCCTTTACTGTCTGTCCTAAAAAAAAAAAAGAACAAACAAATATACTTGAAAACGTATACATTTGGATGATCAAAATTTTCCATGAAATTCTGAGAATATTTAATAGAATACACTGTCATAATTTTATGGCATTTATTTATGGCAATTTTTTTAGGCATGTAGATTTATATTATTATTACCCAGTGATCATGACTGAAGTATTAAGGCTGTCTGGCAGAGATCCCTGAAGGCAAATTTCTCCAACGTGCAACTGAATCAAACAATTAGGTAATTAATCAATTTGTTGTTCAACAACAAGCTATTGCAACTATTTAGTAATCCATATAAATCCATTTTACACGCAAAATGCTTATCATCCTCTGTTTTCAGTCTCTCAACTATAGTAATTTTATGCTTTTGTTATATTAAAGGTTCAGTTTGTAGGATTTAGTGACATCTACAGTATGAGTGTAGCTGCGGTGTAATTGCAATCCTCTCCACTTGCCCTCATACTCCAAGCATGAAGGAGAGAGTGAGGTGTCTGCAGATAGGTGCATAGTAACATCCTAATGCTAGTACTATTATATACATATGGTTTACATTGAGATAATTGTTTGTGTCACTAGCTGTTATTTTGGTCCATCCTGACTTTAAGGTTATTTGGATAGGGGTACCAAAGAACCAAAAGAGCTGTCAGTGGTGTTGATGATTGTGTTGTAATATATGTTAAAAGTTCATGTAAGAAAGGGTATCTCAAGTCCCATACAGTGTTTTTTTTCCTGTGTGTGTGTTTCCTTTGACGTGGTTAAGGGAGAGATTTCAGATCAAAGGTTAGGGGCAAATTGTTGGGGCATCCTGGGAGAGGGGCCTCTCTTTTCTTCTGGCCCTCTCTTACACTGATTTATACTATTGTTTATTTAGACTGCATGTATTAGGGGTATAACCTCCACGGTATATAAGGGCTTGTCCCGCATAGTTCGAGAGAGTAAGTTTTACTTGATTGTGATACTGAACTTATTGTAACAAATTTGTTATACAACTAAGACAGTGTCGGTGGAGTTTTTCTTCAAACATCTTCAACTGCATCACCACTGAATATATACCACAAGAGTAAAGTGATGACAAAAGCACGAAAGAAGCATATGGCTATATCTAGAGCCAGTGTTTGCTTTCTTTGTTCTGGGCTACTGTAGAAACATGGAAGTGCAACATGGCAGACTCCATGGAAGTGGTGTATGAAAGGCTCCTTCTACGATAACAAAAAAAACATAACGATTGTGTAAATAAAGCCTCCTAAGTCACATTGGACACACTTTTAAATTGCATATTTTTTTACTATGAACTGTTGGTCGAACAAGAAACGTTTTAATTACTTTTTTTTGTGAATTCACAGGCAAAATAATTAAATGAATCATCAAGAAAATAATCATCAGATTAATCAATAATGAAAATAATCTTTAGCTGTAACCCTAATTCAAACTGTGTTTTTTAAAAATATACTGAAGGTCAAGACAGAGTCACACTTCTAAAGACGGTTCAACGGCTTTTGTTGGGTTTTCTTCTGTCCAAACAAAAGCAACTGTTCCTTTTACCTTCTGAAGTGATTCATAAAAGAACATCATCATTTTTGTTGATGCAGAAAAGAAAAAAGTGTGTCCGCCCTCTGCTGTGTGCCTTCTCATCGATTGTACAGTAATTGTAGGTATTGAGTGACAAACCTTGTTCTCACTCTCTTTGCCTCTGTCGCTCTTTCTCTCAGCTCAACTCTGCTCTTCTTCGACCCATACTTGCACAGTCATCTGTTACCAAGTAACAGCGCATCTAAATGGCCACCCACATAGCAACAAGCGCTTCAAGGATGGCTTTGTTACATATGCTACAGATGGTGTACTACACCTCATGCTGTAGCTACAGCAGCCTTATGATCAGAGCAGTGCTTGACATAAAAACCTAGAGAGTTTAAATAAAACACAGACTGCCCGGTTGGTCGTAACTGCCCCCACAGCCTGTTGTTGAGCACAGGAAGAAAAGGAGTATCCTGCCCTCCATTTATTCACTGATGTGTAACAGCAGGGTACAGATGGCTTCTACACACACGCACATACAAACACACTTAATGGTGAGGTCTACTCTCTCCTCTTCCTCTTTGCCTATTTCATGTCATGCTCTCTTTGGCTTAGAAAACACACTCACACTCAAGTATGTCAACAGATTTAAACACACACATACATGCACGGTTTCTGTTAAAGGCTATTCGTCGAATGAAATTAGAAGAATAAGTCGGTAGGCAAGGCTGTATTATTTTTCTCCCTCACATTAACATGGAACTATAGCTGCATATTGTCCACACCTCTTCACAGACAAGTAGTTAACAAAGTTCAGAAAAAGCTTTTATCAAAAGGAGACAACAAGCTTACAGAGGAGTTGGCCGTGTGCCTGAGGAAGCGGACCATCTTAGTGTCAGAGGCAGGACACACGAGGGCCATGTAGCGATTTCTAAAGGTGCCATAAATCTTCAGGTGGAAGCCAGGCTTGGTCGTTGGATTTCGGTGCTCTCGGAGAGCCTCCACTCCGTAAGCAGACAGGTCAAAGTAAAGGCTGTGGGCACGGATCTCAGGGGTGGGTACCTGAAGACAAAGACAAATCAATATAGATATAAGAAATGATTCTACATTTGATGTTATTATTTGGACATTTGCAAAGGTAATGTGCCTTAACCGAGCTTCATTGACTGCAGATTGCTTGAACTCTACTGAAAGGACAAACACCAATCTTCCAACAGATATTTCCTCATTTGGTGTTTTGATGATGGAAGTGAGGAGTACTGCCAAACACATCACTGTTAAACTTCCCATAAGTTGCCATAACTGGGATGAAATTTGTTGACTGAGGAGGTATGGCCATACCATACCATTTATATGATTTCCAACCTCAAATCATTAAATGTGATGTATGAATGCATCTGCCTTTGTAATGTGTGTCTACTTTATCCTTCCTTTAATGTGTCACCTGTCACCTAATTCTTAACTCACATGCACTCTGTGATGTGAACACACATCGATCTGTTTGACCTGTTATCACATGAGAATAGCTTGATTTTTATTCAGTAGTTCAATCTGGCTTCCCGTTTTCTCCTCAAGCCAGAATTGATCAATTTTCTTTTCAATGACATAAACCAGCCGAGTGGAATCAGACAGCAGTTAGTGCAGCCAAGGGAGACAGTGCGGGCAACTGGGTGGGAATGGAAGGGACGGTAGGGCCGACCAGGTCATATCCTGGGAGGTAAATGTAATCACTACAGGAAATAGCCAGGGAGAAAAAGCGGAACAATAAAAGGCGGCCACACAGACAGTAAAGAGAACGTGATATGAATGGTGATGGTGGCAAAAAATAGCAAGGGAGACTATACTCATGTTCAGCTATTAGTCAGTGTTATCCTGGAAGGTTTTCTTTGACTTGTTTACTTGTTTTTCCAATTGAATCCACCCTTTTGTATAGATTGTCACTGTATATGAGAGCAACCTTTTGTCTACAGGTTGACCTCTATACAATTATCAACAATGGCCAATGTCTGGTGATCTGTGCAGGATGAGGAGCAGACTAATGCTGTAAATATCATTTGTCTGCAGTTTGAATGTCTCTAGCAGGGTTGTGGTGATTGTTTGTCAAGTCTATCTGAAGAATACTTTTGTCTGGGTAAGGCTGGTCGACTGTCTGTGCGTCACCATATTCCAAATATTATACAAACATATTTACTTACACGGTCAAAGAAAGAATTGAATCAATTTTAGTCGCTGTTTCAGAAGTGATTTCTCTGTGAAAAGTGTTCCATATTTATCTTCTTGGTCTTTTGTGGACATCCCTGAGTCATCGTTCAAGGAACCATCTGCTTACATAATATCAAACGACCTTTGGTGCACTATATGAAAAACATTGCGGCTGATGTTTTGATATATTAAATCATATTTACTTGGCAGGGGACGGATTATGAGTATGGCCAGGGGGGCATGATAAATCACAAGCTTTATCATCACATCACCTTCCTCCATCAGAACAACAGCTGCTTTTATTTAAATTTGATAAGTAAACCAAAACAACAGGGCCAGTGTTCCTGATGACGAGATCACAGCAGTCTGCTGAAATCTGTCTGTTTATATGAGAGTCAGACATTGTGTTCAGCTGCGATTGGCAGGTCCACATCACTGTTTGCTCAGATCAGCTTTATGAGGCCAAATAAAGACGCCTTCACTGTAATATCCTGCAATATCCTGTTTCTACTGCCTTTAGTCTTTACACAAACAGCAACCTGTTGGTAATTGCCTCAGTGTGTGCACATGAGTGAATCAATTAGTGTATATGTATGTTCATGTATGCGTATACAGATGTGTGTGTGTGTGTGTCTATGTCCTGACCTGTCTCTGGTCTAGTCTCTCTATCGTTGCATTAGCTCCATAGGCATGACAGGACTCCACAGTGTAGTCAGAGCTGATGCCCAGCACCGAGCAGGAGTCGCCACATGACCCATCAGCCACCACGATCACACGTGGCCAGTCATTGTGTGGGATCCGCCGCAGGTAGTCCTCTGTGAACTGAAATTAAAATGTATTATTATTATCATAAAATTAATTTACATTTTCATAGCTTATTATTGAAACAAGGTCAGTTTAATAACAGAGGAGGAAGTAACGGAACAGGTTTGCTGTGCTGAAGCATAAATGCAGGATTTACTTGAAAAATATTTAAGGTGTTATATTTCTATGCTAACATAAGCCTAGTGTAAATAGGCTAGTTAGACCACTGATAACTGTAAAAGACTTTCTATTGATTACTAGGGTTGCAGCTAATGATTATTTTCTTATTTATTTATTGATTAATCTGCAGGTTTTTTAATCGATTAAGCATGCCTTCTTTGGACAGCTTGTAACAGTCCAAAATGCAAAGATGTTGAGTTTGCTATAACATAAGACAGAGAAAAACAGCAAATCTTTACTAGTGAGAAGCTGGAAGTAGATAATGTTTGTCATTTTTTATCTCAAAATTATGAACAATCAATTGACTTTCAATCGACTAATTGGTTGTTTCAGTTCTACAGGTTACAGCATCAATGCTTAAATGTTCTGAAGATAAAACTGCTTTTACCTTTTCGTGTCTCTATTAGATACAACTTCTACCTAACCTGTTTCGAACACTGCCCATTAATCTAAGAAACAGGTGGGTTATATTGTAATAAACCCAAACAAGCCATGGCCTAAAAATGGGCACCGGAGGTTGAGCTTTTCTTGGCAACAGTACATCTCTCAGAGAGATTTATTATTATGCCTGTGTATGCATCACTGTCCCTCAGTAAAACACCAGATACTTGCCTTTGCAGAGGAGACAGGGCAGGACAAAGCGAGGTGGGGAAAAGACTGACAGGCTGAAAGGGAGAATAAAAGGGCCTTACAGGAGCTATAATAGCTAAGAGCCTATAAGATGTCTATGTTTAATCCATTTAAACTGCAGAGAACAGGTCATTTAAAAGACCTCTTTTGCATTCTCAGACCTTTGAAGCACTGACAGGCAAGGAGAATAAAAGAAATAATCATCAAACACATTGTCCTGTCTAATCAAGAGGAAATGGAAAACTTGGCAGTGATTCTAAATGAAACTGAAGTTTGTTGTGATCGAGGACCCTCTTCACCTTGTCTGCCATCTTCCAAAGGTTAGTGAGTCACTGGATAGCAGTAAGGACAGCAGCAGCTAACAGGGATGACATTGGAGCTCAGGAGGACAGAAGCTGCTAACCAGAGCCAGGGAGGAGTAGCAACACACAACTGTACAAATAAGACAGCTATGCTCTATACTGTTTGATGAGTATCACAGCTTAATAAAAGCAAAGTCACAGTAACACTAGAGCTCAACCAGAGCAGTAATAATGTCTTGTCTCTGCCTTGAAGCCGTGACACAAATATTCACTGATAATTTAGTCACTGTTTGCCCACACTGAGCAATTCTCTCTGAGAAACCCCTCGTAGGTTTTCATGTTAGTAGGTTATTTCTCCAAGCTGCGTTCCAGCTGGGAGTGTTCTCTCATGTTATTGTTGGTGAAGCTCACAGTGAGGGTTACACAAACAAGTGTAAGTCTTTAATAAAACGGGGATAACATTTGTGATTTTGACATGATGTATGAGTCACAGTTTGTGGTGTTTCATATTGTGTTGTTGAAATCGGGTGCCAGAACAAACACTAACATTTAATTTTGTATGCGTTATGCTCCAAAAAAATCCCCTGTAGAAATCTGTAATTAAATCTTCCAGAATTAAATGGGATTTCGAAATCCATTTCATTTTAATGCCATAATATGTTTGGATTAGAATTTGTTTACTACAGTTCTGTCTTTCACTTCCCAGTGGCCTAAAAACTGCAGCGAGGATTCCCCTCAGGTTTGAGGTCAGCTTACATAACAGGTTATTTCAACTGATGAGCCCACTTTCATTCTGACATTAAACAACAGTGTGTGAGGAGAAGCTTTTGGGAAATGTATACAAAGTAAAATGTAAGGGTGACAAATGACAAACAAATGATAACTGAGTAAATATTCTGTTTGGTGAGAAAAATGTGTTCTCTGTGTTTCAGGGAGGGCGTACTGGCTGCTGCTTGGGAGCAGCAGAAAGGCTTTTTAAATGTCAAATAGGGAAGGAGTGAGCTACAGTATCAGACAGCTGCCTTGTTCTGGTTCACTCTGGAGCCTGAGGAGACTTGAGCTTCTGATTGGACATAGAAACAGACATCTCTGTCACCATCACTGCTGATAGCTATCAGACCCCTGCTGAAGTGCAGGCACACACCAGCCTCTTTTATTTGACCGCTGCCACTTAAAGGGGATCAGGTTTTGACAAGCTATGAAAGCACAGTCATCACAAGATGAGGGAGTCTCTCTCTCCTCTCTACAAAGTCATCACACATTATTTTCACATCAGTGCTCTATGTATTATTGATTTGCATGAGATAAAAAAATGAGGTTGTGTCACCTGGTCATAACATGTTACATAATACACCATAGGATGATTTAAAGTTGAAATCAGTGGTATAAGCTACCTTGGTCCCCAGCTGCACCTTGACATCCACCTTCTGTTTCTTCTGCTCCAGGATGCTCAGCAGGTACTCCTGAAACACGCCTATCCTGGTGAAGAAATGCTCGTTGTGCCAGCAGCCCTCCATGTTATCAAAGTCCACCCCGAGTCCCAGCAGAAACTTCACGCTGCGGGGATCCAGTGCGATCTGCTGGGGCCGGCACAGCAGGGCAGTCCGGTACCTCTCATCCAGCACGGTCAGTTTCAGCACCTTACCGGAGCGGACAGCGACCAGAGCGGCCGTCAGCCCCACTGGTCCCGACCCCACGATGAGCACCGAGATCCTGGCACGCCACTGTCTGATACCATCCAGACTTACTTTAACCAACACGTAGACGACCACTGCCACCAAAGTGCTCAGAGCGGTGTCATAGGCTAACGCACGATACCTTTCCTCCGTGTTTTCCTCGATGCCGCCAACTCCAGCATTTTCTCCCTGCAGCCCGTCCATACTGCGAGCATAAACACACCGAAATGTGTGCCAAGCGATGTGATGCCAGCAGCTCTGTCCTCCGCTTATCTATTAGCCGGACGACCTCTCATCATCTGTGCATTCAAGGAGCAAGGAGAAGAAGCAGGCGTTTACATCCATGCACACAGCCAAACCAGCTGCGACTTGCCACATGCGTCCTCTCCTCTCCGCTCCCTCAGCTGCAAGTTGAGTTGTTGCAGCCCGCTGGACTCTCTCTCTCTCTCTCTCTCTCTCTCTCTCTCTCTCTGTCTCTGTCTCTCTATCCTGAAGTAAGGTGTGTGTGTCCAAAGAGCGTCAGCACAACCAGAGCAGCTTAATACGCGTAAAGGTTTAAAATTATATTTCTGAAAGTGCCAGGACTTCATAAAGTCAATGGAAACTTTAGCCCGTAGGCATGTGATTCTCCCGTCCTAAAATCCAATAGATGCTTAACAACAAACTGCAGGGGCTGGACAAAGTGCTTTGGTTTTACTCTGAGAAACTATTGATTTACTGTTGCTAAAACAAGGTAAGTCGATTCTCTCTCACTCACACACTCACACACACACACACACACACACACACACACACACACACTGAGATGCTGACACATCTGCTTTCTTCAGCACTTGTCTGATTTCATTTGACTATCTTCTTATGTTAATCATAGCCGTCACCTAATGTTGTGTGTGTGGTCTCCATGTTGCCCTTTTCCCTCTCCTGAAAGAAGCAAACTAAAGGAGGCAGTGGCTACGAACACCATTCACCATGGTGATGGCTCCAAGGACAGTTAATATGAAAAGATGCATTTATGTGCTGCTGCTGGAAATAGATTGTAAAGGAGCATTGAAAGTGGCAGAACAGAGGCGATGATGCAGTGACATTGCTCTTCTTTTTAATTTCTACACTCTGATCTCTTATCCAGGGACACATATCCTATCCCTTCACCCTAATTTTTACCCACTGGAACTTTTTATTGTTTGTGATGAAATGAGGCACATATTTACATGTGTTCACTCATTTTTTGTATCTGATTTTTATGGTATCTGTTCTGATTTTGTGCACATAATACTGTATACTGCATATTGTATATAGAGAGAACGACAACTAACTTGAACACTTAAACACCTCTCGAAGAAATAACAAAGAAAAAAGCTGAATAAATGAATGCAAACTGTCATTAAAGTTCCCCATCATTTCTCTCCTCTATGCTGCCACCCTTGAATGACCCCAATACATCACATTCATCACAAGGTTTAGCATTTAACTAATGCCTTGACCTTTAAGCCTCATTTGATCCCTGCTAATAAAATGAGAATACTGAAGGTGGTGATGACACCAATTTACCTAAGTGACTCCTGATAAAAAGCCAAAGCTCTCACAGGAGACCGACAGAGAGCTTCATATTTTGTCTATATGACAGATAGGTGTGTAAATCCATTTAAGTTACCATGGATCTACAGAGAAAGTGACGGGAGAAAGGTAAACACACACGCACATTCAAGGAGGACGCATATTGCTGTGATACACCATGCTTCCAACGGTAATTGGTTTCCACCTCTGCAGGTGCCTGGCAACGATCATATTGTCCAGCCAGTCCAGATGAAAAGAGAAATGAAGCTCTAATTACAGTTAAGACCTGAAAGCTGGCAGGCAACCACAGACAAGGGCATTTCCCTGGACATGAATGGAGAGTGGCTACCTGGAAACAAAATGATGAGCTGAAATATTCCATAATAGTGCACTGATAATCACTCTATAGAAAAAACTGTTCTCTTTGACGTAATGCAGAATTAGCTCAAAAGATACAAATTTTTTCATCAGGAGGGCAAAGACATGAGACGCCTTGCTCTTACCCCAGCTTACCCCGATATACACGCAAGCACCAACTATTAGCCAATCAGAGATAGAGTAGCACCCGCGTCTTAATCATGTTTTTTAATCAGCATCTTGGTATGCCACACCTGTCAGGTGGCTGGATTGTCTTGGCCAAAGAAAAGCGCTCACTTACACCAATTTTAACAAATTTGTGGAGAAACAAACCTTCCGCGTGCACAGAAGAAGTGTTAGATCTTTTTCTTTAACCCATAAAAAATGGGAGCAAAAACAAAAGTCTTCTATATTTTCTATATCTTCTATATTTTTGTTCAGTATACATGTTTGTGGATGGATTGTTTACTTAAAATGAGGTTAGGTGGATAGCATCTCACCCACCTAATACACTTCCTCACGTAATGTACCATGAAATAATACACTGGAAAAACAATTAAACTACACCTTCGCTTTGATTTCCACATTCACATGCTAATATATGCAGTTACACAGGGCCGATGGAGATAATCCTTCCACGAAGCCTGGGGATTTGAATGTGTTAATGACACTGAGTGGATCCCTCACACATCCTACTCCAACACAATCCTGTGCCTCAACAAAAGGAGCATAGAGAGCTGGTTTTTATCAGTTTGCCCCAATCTTATGGCCAGTAAATGGGCTATGCATAGCTTAGATCGTTATAGAAAAAAACAAATTAGGGCCCCACACAATGAATACAATACCTCATTGTTGTCAAAGAGTTGAGGCTGTATTGAATGAGCACGCCAACTTCTGGGGATGGGATGAGGCTGCCTAATAGTATGCAGTCTTACAAAATCTTTGAATAATATTGACATGTTGAAATGAAATGAAGACATGACAATGGAGGGACAGAGACACAGGCCGTACCCAAATGTGCAGAGGGAAACTCACAATGAGCAGAAACACATCAGCCACTCTGATACAAAGTGTCGCATCATATCCAACATGTAGCATTACAGCAAGCTCATTATGACCATTCACTACACTAAAGTTACAGTGTATCTGCCTTTGTGTCCTTCTCAAAGAGCCATTTTCTTTCCCACTTTAAACAACCTTTCATGCACAACTTCTCCCCCACTGTGCTCGATCCAAGCCAGACATGACGTCCTTACTGCCCACTGTATCAGCACGAGTTTTGGCCTGATGTGTCTGACATCTGCCTAAGCACCACAATGGTTTTTTTCATGCCCATCTCACCAAACACTGTGCCATGTTGTGCTGATGGTATCATTCATCCATAGCATTCTTCTTCTAATTTGTTCTATGATACACTCAAATGTAATAATCTACTTTTAATATGTTAAGAGATTAAATTGAATCTTTAGCTCACTGTAATGAATTTTTTCTTCTCCTGTCTGGGAGACATCAGAACAATAAACTGAAAACACTTTCTATTGACGTCATTTCAAGGCCTTGGTTGAGCAAACGTCAACTGACAGCAACACGACAGATTAGACTGGATATGAGCCAAAATATTTAGCATACTTTGCCTCAAGGGCAGACAGAAACAACTTCATGCACAGACAAATGTAATAACTTTTGAGGTTATTTCATAATAGAGTTCAGATATTCAGATTCTCTGTTACTGTTGAATAGAAATAATTGTCTATTATCTAGACATGGGTACTGAAATTGTGAAAAAACACAGCACTAGTTCATGCTATTTACTCTGCCAACTCTCAGCCTACCCAGCTGAGTCTCGAGTAGTGACGTGTTCAGAGCTGACAGACTGAAACTGTGGTGACGTGAGTTCAGGCAGGCGAGAACACACTATGACCACAAGGAACAGATCGGATCACCATGGTTACTCTGGGTAATAAGGTCAGTGTGTGACGCTGGGTGTTACCATGTTAGCAAACTACGACTACCATTGGCAATCAGTTGCTGCAAATCTAGTTAGTTAGATTGCTGTTCAGTAGAGCACATAATAGCACCCTGATTTCTCAATTAGCTGTTTTTATCTTACTAGTACTTAATGAATTCTTAAGTAACACTAGGCAATCAACATTTTTTGTCATGGCACATCTACAGAGGAGAGCCTTTTATTAGAAACTGTTCCCGCACAGACACATTTTCTAGTTAAAAAAAAAACAAAGACTGGTGGCTAAAATAGTCCCATCAGCAGTCCAGCTGCAGAAGACAAGAGAACAAATATAAAAAAACAATTACAGGGCAAAATTTATCTTGAAGAAAGACTACACACTACATAGAAACAAGCAAACAGCTGGTGTGATAAAAAACAACACTTTATTTCCTTATTAAGATAAGACATGGACATTGATTGGTTCAATTATCTGCTGAAGAAGTCCACATTTAACTGTATCGATTTTTAGCAAGTCAAAAGAAGAGTTAAGAATTATCAGTTATAGGTCAAGTGTAATAAAACTTACACTACTGCATCTTCCTTGACTCAAGACACACTGCTTGAAAATAAATCTTATCTGTATGAAAAACTTATGTAGGCCAATATTAACAGAGCAATATGTATTTAATATTACCTGCAGTGGTTTGCACTCAGTATCTACAAACAAACATGTTCTCAAGAGGGACTGAAGACTCGTGATCTTTTTGCGTGACAGATGCATCAGTTTCCTCCGGACTGACAAGACTCAAGAGTTGTTGAGTGATTTCCAGCTGAATGTATACAACACGTCTTACAAATTCTGCTTAGATTGTGTATTTTCTCAGACAGTTATCTTCTGTAAAATGTGCGTACTTGAATAATCAAGGTGCTTTGGACAGCCTTGACATAACTTAAGCTTAGAAGTTACAGAGCGTTGTACTCCACGCACTTTGACGGATCAGTTGTGAAGTGTTTTTGGCAGATAGTCATTAGCCTCTTTAGTCCCTGCGAAAAGAAAAAAACAAGGCAAGGAAATTAAGTTGGTAATGAAATGTATAAAAAGAAGACAACTATATCACACCTGGTGAATTAATTTCTCAAATTGTCTAGTAACATATGTAAGTATTATTAGACCTAGACATAATACTTAAGTAGTCAAAATAAGAACGGGAATAATTATAATTAATTTGTAGTGGAAAATTCATAAATCTACATGATGAGGGAAAAAATGCTTGGATGCTTTGTTGCCGAGTTATTCAAATGCATCCATATTTAACTGTGGGCATATGGTGTGCAACCAGTTTAATCTAGAGGTTACGACAAAGACGCATATGGTGTGCAACCAGTTTAATCTAGAGGTTACGACAAAGACTTATACGATAAATTCCTATTCTGTCAGGATGTTGATCTTGCAATTGTTATTAACTTGTATTTGACCTTCAGGGTCAGTGTCCTAGAAACAAATCCCAAACTAATACTGATTTGGAAACTATCTACATTTACATTAAGTCATTTAGCTGATGATTATCCAAAGCAACTTACAAACAAGGCACAGTGCGACAAGGACATGTTAGTGCTGCAGTAAGTACTGTGACAGTTCTAGAGGCAGCTAGATTTAGCATGACCAGTTGTTGGTAGTGCTCGGAGGAGAGATACTCTCTGAAGAGCTGGGTCTTCAAGAGCTTTTTTAAAAAAATGTACAGAGGGACCTGATCTGGTAGGAACTGGTAGTGCGTTCCACCAACGAGGAACAACAAACGAGAAGAGTTTGGATTGCCCTGAGCGTATGGGTGGCAGAGCCAGGTGCCGTTTATTGGAAGAACGCAACAGACGTGAGGTAACTTGTATAAGGGTAAGTAGGTGTGTGCACTACTGGAGACTACTTTGTAGGCAAGCATTAGCGTTTTGAATTTAATGTGGGCTGCTACGGGTAAATAAGCAACAGGGTAACATATGTCCTTTTGGGTTGATCGAAGACCAGGCACACTGCCCCATTCTGGATCATCATTGTGCAGGCTGGGAGGCCTGTCAGGAGGGCGTTACAGTAACTGAGTTGTGAGACGACCACAGCCTGTGTCAAGAGTTGGCTAGCATGTTGATTCAGGTAAGGCCTGATTTTTTTAATGTTGTGAAATGTGAGTGGGCAACTGGGGCAACATGATTAGAGAAGGTTAGTTGGTCATCAATCATGACCCTGAAGTTTCTCGCTATACATTGGGACATAGGTCAATTTTGATGTTGATGTCATGGTGTACAGTAGGTCTGGCTGGGAGGACCAGCAGTTCAATTTTCTGTAGGGGATAATCTCAGAGTCTCACCTGGATGTATTTTCTCTGGGTCTCGTCGTTGAGCACATGGGCCACATGCTTGGAGAAGATCTTCTCTCGCCCAGTACGGGCGTGGATACCCACCATTGTCACACCGATAGGCCAGGGAGCATTACCAATGGCCATCTGCAGATAGGCATCGTTTGCCTGACAAAAAGGTTTAATAAGTTAATAAAGTTGAAAATGAATAAATAAATAAAAAACATGCTCAAAAACACTGTTATACAGATAATAACATACCTTGACATACTCTCTCTCCAACATGAATTTAATGATGTCTGTGATTGACTCTTTGATGTCAGCTGGTAAACTCTAAAAAAGATTTTTTAGAGAAATTACAACTATTAAAAATTAAATTGATAAACACACTACATACATAACATCCTCCTTGTAGCTCCACAAATGTTACCTTCTTTCTGAGCTTCCTGAAAAGAGGTTTGAGGTAAGACTCAGTTTGTGAATGGGTTGCACTGGCCAGCTTGCCCTGAACACTTCGCTTCACGTGGTCCTCTCGACTGTTTAGATCTTTGGCCCAAACACCAAGAAGAAACTAGAATATCAACAGGAAATACAGCTTGTTATAAAACAAATTAAATACAATTAAGACATGTGTAATATCTCTCGAGCTGTTCAACAATGATTCCTCTTTTTAACAGCAATTCAAATCAATACTGTAAATGAATGAACAACATTAATAGCAACCACAGCAGTGGTGTAAACATTTTCTATCCAACAGCTCCCTCTAGATCAAGGACACTGCATTATTCTCTTGCCTTACCCTTAAAAACTTGTCGATAACATCCTGGTCTCCATCATCATCTCCTGTGCCCAGTGTTTTACCAAGAGCCTGAATGAGTTTCAGTAGCAGAAACAAACTGAATCACAACCAAAACTTACTAAAAACAAGGATATTTAGCACATTTATAAAATGTATAACTGATGTTACAACTAAACAATATTCTAGTGACTACAAAATGAGTTATTACTACACAAATAGTTATTATAAATGACCTATAACTTGATCTAACTGAAAACAAAACATATGGACCATGTTAACTATGCAAAGTACCTCCAGTTCTTCTATAGTGGTGTTTTCTTCATGTACTTTCAGGTCGTGCTGTGTGTCCACTTCTCCTGGCTCTGTTCCTCCAACAATCTCATTCAGGTACTGCTGATCAATCTTGTCCATGGCTGCTTTCAGATCATTCCTCAAGCCCTAGACACAGACGCAGCATTGAGAAAAGTAAGTGAGCATACTGTGCTTCAAAGAACCACATATATATATATTTTTTAAACAGCCACACTCATCTGTATTCTTACTGTATACAAGTATTTAAAGGCAGACATTAAAATGATAGTGACATGCATTTTTTCAATGTAAAGGTTGATGTTTTGTTTTTTAGCATTGACCTGAATCAGGATATCTTCACCGGGTGATGTGCCCCACTCCAACAGTCATTCCTACCTTGTTTACTTCTGGGGTCAAAATCTCAATCTTCCTAAGTCTCTGGAAGGCATCATAGTCGGACTCTCCAAACAGTCGGATCGGTTCCCCTCGTTCCCTAAGCCGTCGAATTACCTACACGAACAAAAGACACATTCAGCTTGTGGCAAGTAAAATTACTGTGAAGGAGATGTTAATATTTCATCTTGACTCACTTCCTGTCGTGACAGTGTCATTGGCAGCTTCTCTTCTGTTAGCTCCAGTTCTAACACTGGATTAGCTGAGGTGGATGGCTCATCCTCTTCCTTCTTATCAATCTTAAGAGCAATGTGGAGGGAAAATAAATAAATTAAAGTTATTGGTTGGATGTAGATGTGAAATTAAGGTCCAGAATTTACAAATGGGATATGTGGGGGGAAAAAATCTGCAATGTCTTCATGAGATGAGACCTCTGGATTGAGGTGGATGTGTTTAACTATGATAAATTGGATTGCACACATTTACACCCCTTACCTGCAGTCTAAGGAGGCAACTTACCAATAAAAGCAATCAAGTTGAATATTACATTAATCCCATAGCTTTAATTTAATGGAAACCGAATGCCGGCTGCTGCACCACCTAGGCCTAATCACAGGCAAAACCTATTCTTTGCAACAAGGAAAGTCAAAGTACACTATCAGATCATGCTTTCATGGGCACATGCACACTGGCACTCTTAGATTGTGGTTTAAGGAACACAATCTAAAAGAACAAACATAAACTGACTACAAAAAGCCTTCCAAACAAACAATGGCCCTTGCTCACAGTAAACCGCATGTGTGCAAAGCATGGCTTAATTAAGTTTGACATTTTGCACAAAGTAGAACATAAATGCATTTTTTCCATAGAGCAACTGTTACAAGGCAATGCAAACTAGTGACACAAAACCAGAGAAACATAGAGTTGGTATAAATATTAAAAGCTGCTGTCACAGATTATGTGCAAAATAAGAAGTGCAGCTTGAGAACAAAATGATTTTTTATTGAGGTTCAGTATCCCATGCTGAAATCCACACCATGTCTGTGTCCCACTTTGGCTTTGTGGATTCCTTTCCTTGTTCCCTCGCTTTCTGACAAGTGATTGTTGCCGAGTTTATAAATAAGTTGTAGCACATAAGTGGTCCAGCATATAATCTAGTTTTCATAGTGGCTGTCATACATATATGTAAATCGTTAAAAGCATAAATATCAACAATGGTGGAGTATTGCAAGCACAAAGTTGTTCGGCACAATGCAGATGAATTGAAATACATATTTTCAAATACTTTTATGTCACTGGCTACACAAAGCAATTGTTTGTTGTATGAAATCCATCTTTTCAAAATTACATGGACTAAATTTATCAAGCACAATAAGAGGGAGAGATAATGAAAACTTTCTATAGGTCTGACGTCAAATTAGTATGAGCACCAAAACACCCAGCCTTCATTAGGTTCTGGAAAGTAAAGATATCTCCACCATGTTTTTTCTGCTTTTATCCTTACTGCCTTGAGAAAGTGAACTTTCAGAAAGGGTGCCAAGGAAGCGGAAGCCTTTGGGACACAGTGTGTTTTGTCCTTGTATCATGCATCCTGTCAGCTACGTTCACTGTGCAATCCCATACCTGGCTCTCAGTGGTCTCTCTCTGAACCTACAGATGCAGGCAGCAGAGGCAGGTTGGGGAAAAACAGCATAGTAAACACAGATACAAACACTAATGTGAAGCCCACCTGTATTTTGTTTCCTGGTTTAACTACAGTATTTAAGTGTCAAACTAAACATGACATAAAGCTGAACTGAACAGGCAGTGATTTAGATGTGTCTGTGTACGTGAGAGAGGGTGCTCTGGACATTAACCTTATAGCCACATCTTCTGAAGTAATCTTCTTGCTCCTTGCGTGCAAGATCAGCCCTTTTGAAGAATTTTTTGGAGTCCTGCAAAGAAAGACAAGTGAATGTTTTACACTTTTAATCAATCACAATGTACAACAGCAGAAGAGCGGTATGAAACTCTCACAACAAAGAAGCCGTATACTGATTACTGCCTTCTCTTTTACTATGACATTGTAGTTAGTATAAGGGTGAAATACACATCTATCAACATATCTAACCTGGCTTTGTTTGCTAATCCACAACGTAGATAATGTTAGTTACATTACTCATCGTGGTATTTAATCACATTCACCTTTAATACAAAAAAAGCTAGTCATTATTAGTATTAGTATTAATGGCTGATGTGGCCTATCACAGACCATGATGCGTTATAAATACCAGTCAAATATGTCCCATTACAGGCAGGGCTCAAGAAGTTATTGCCTTTACTTTCTTAATTAATAGGTGGATCGTTCTCCAACTAGCTTCACAAGATGGATAAGAGACACTTTTTTTTTATTTCCTAAAGTTAAAAAAAATGAAAGTGGAAAAAATGAAATACACACTAAGAGGGACCACACAACATTTCACGAAGACCTGGAACACTTTTCTACAAAACTACAAGGGCTTACACATAGCGCTTATCGAAGAAGACCAAGAGGATGGTGTAATGATGCTTTAGTTTAGTCTGTACAATTTGTGTTTTCAATGTATGACAGCAAACAGTAGTGCAGATGTATCCTCTATACATTTATATATAATCGTTGGCATACAGTAAAGTAAGTAAACCGATGAAGAATATGTTCAAATATTTTATTATATTATATTATATTATATTATATTATATTATAGCTCCACCATCTCTCTCCACATTTGCATGTCTATGAGCCTTGTACTTGTACTGTATGTGTGTTTGGGGTTAAAAATTGCATGTAAATAAAAAAAACTGAGTGAAAAAAAGTATTTCCCCGTTGAGTGGATTAATAAAGTATCTCTTAAAAACATTAAACATGATATTAGTAGGTGAACAGCTGACTGGATGATGCTGTGTGTGGCATTCAGAGTAGCAGATGGCAAGCACAGCTAATTTAATATTAACGTTAAAGAAGCGGATATAATAATTAAGGCTTAAGTTTTAAAACAAAATGTTTAATTAAATGAGACCAGAGGTCAACATGAGGACATTGTTACGTTGACGCTACGTTGCCTAATTGCTAACAACTTTTGTTTACCTCAGGACTGAACTGCTACTACTGCTAATACTCTCGGTATGTTAGCTGCATCTTGCACCGTGTGAGTTAAACAATGTATCAATACATCGATCGATACGTGCAAAACATCGATTCTTCTTCTTATTATTATTATTATTTTATTCTGGAGGGACAGCGGCTGAACAAGCTAAGTTAACGCTAGTCAACATTTTAGCATCAGGGGCTACCAGGCTAACAAAAACAAGCAATGTCATCCTTTACTCACGTCAACAAGCTGCTTATCTTCAATGAGTTTCCTCTTTCTTGCGATTTCAGCTTTCAGTATATCCATTTCAGTGAGAGAAACGTGGTTGTTTATTTCGACAAATCAACCACACACGTAGGACCGCCGCTGTTACGATGCTAACAGCTAGACGTTTAAACCGGAAGTTAACCTAAACTGCAACAGCAGACTTTCAGTATAAAAGTGCTTAGTGATTCACGCTGCGTTGTCGATTGTGTTTCAAAATAAAATTCGTTGAAATAAAATGTAACTTGGTTTAACTAACCAAGTCTTATTTTCTTAAAGAGTTTAGCAGAGATACCAGCAATGCAGCTTAAAGATCACCTTCTGGTCAGCATAAAACAAAATGATTGCTTTTATTCTTTCGACATTGCTGTGTTATTATTGTAATAAAATTATATTTCAGGCCCCAGTAAATGAGAATATTACTACATGAAACAGGCTTAAAATTAAACATAAAGCAGTAGTAGCAATTATAGGCTACTGAAAAGCAAAGTGAACATTCCTAAAGTCTCACTGTTGTTTTACAAAAAGTAAAAATGTTTTTGTAGTCATATATTTCTGTGTGGGCTGTTGATCAAAGCTTCATTATTTCTTAGCTGTAGCCCACAATGTACGCCCATTTATTCAAGAACAAGTCAACAAGGTACAATTGGCTTTTTCAAGTGATTTTAAAAAAAATGAAATAATCTGTTTAGTACACTACATTGTCATTGTTGCATTTCAGCATTTGGACATGAAGAAATATATTTTTCAACAAATAGTCTACATTTCTTTAAATAAACATTGCTTTATCTTCATACTCATATTCAAATTTTTCCAATGCACTGTCTGAATACCCACGGATACACTCAGAGCATTTTAGGTTTGTTCTATCTGATCTGACCTTTTCATGTTGCTATATTTTGCCCCATTTTCAATAATATATACGACTGTGTAAAACTCCAAACACAGAGCTGATGCTATATTTCTTACAGTGCAATAAAAAGCTATTTTCAAGGTGTCGGGGTTTATGTTTGGCATTATATACAAATGATACAACATACTCTGAGAGACGATCAATGATATTCTACCAAGAACAGGGACTGATAATGAAGGAAGTGATGGAAAAAGCGACACTATCTGCACTGAATTGCACTTGTAAGTGACTCAATATATCCTCAGCCAGCGAGCATTTGTAGCCTGAAGCGAGGTCATGACTGGAAGGAGGGAAAATTCATCCTTTCTTGCACTAGCTTCAGACAGATATTGATATCCACATAAGGATTTATATATATACATACAATCAGAGATTTGCTTGTCATGAAATATACTATTTGTTTGTAATAAATGTAACATTAAAACTGAAAACCCCTCATAAATGAGTTTTAGTCATCTGCTACCCGCTCCAGTTAGAGTTGGTGATTGAAATTTTTTTTTTCATTCTAAAAAATGAGTCCCTCGAACGATAATCAAAGCTTTATAACAGTAATTATATGATACACATGAATAAGAATCAAGAAAAAAGTTTATTTTTGCCTTTACTGCTTTTGTTTAGATCCCATTCAATTCATTGTCTGGACGCTACAAATGTCTGACTCGACCTTTTAGATGAGAACATACCATCAGGTGGCGCAAAGGGATATGTGACGAATTTTTAATATTAAAGTCATTAATTTATTTACATGGCGGGAGGGAAGAACCAGCATCATGTTGGCAGACGGAATAGATCATGCACAGCTTTTATCAAGTGAATATTAAGCCTAACAGGGTGAAAAATCTGGCGATGACAGCATCTGTAGCGCAGCCTAAGGAGAAATTTAACTGATTAATAAGGTAGACGGACAGTGATTCCGCTGAGTGCATCCTAGTCACTGATTTCGAGGAGCGATTTTCGACTGTACGACTTACTGTAGACTATATCCCCCCGTGAACATGGAGTTTGGGGAAAGGAAGAGGAGAAGGAAGTCACAGAGCTTTAAACTGGTCACGGATGAAGGTAGGCTGCTGAATGAATGCGAGACATTGCAAGACGCGCGTCTGTGTCTGGGTGTTTGTCTGGCGCTTTATGCCAGCAGAGAAGACTGTAAACAAAAGCGATGGCCACGACAATGCCCATAATCTGTGCCTCGGTTTTAACCAACAGCTTACTCTGATGATTCAAGTCCTGCATGTAAAAATTCCCTCCTGGACATCATCTCAATGTAGATTCAAGAATAAGTACACGAATAGTCCAAAATAAGAAAACACGATGCGCATTTTGAACATATAACATGCGGTTTAAATTGGTTACTTTTTGCTGAAGCTAAAAGCTCTAGGCCACCTCTCCTGACTACACTACTTCATACCACCTACAGGTGGTGGTTTCTACATGGGATGGGGGAAGGAGGAGGGGGGCTGCTTTCGTTGACATCACAGTTCCTATCAGCTTGCAAAAGCTTCATATTACACTGCAAAAGGCCACATCATTCAGTCACACAGGTCTTATTGTGCATATAAGATTTTGTTTCATAACCCTGCTCTTTTTCCTGCAGATTCAGACACTTCATATATGATGAATTCCAGCTGCAAATATGCCAAGGGAGAGCCTAAAGATGCTGCTGTGCCTGATGGTATGTGTGACTGTAAGGATTCATTTCACTGATATATTATTGCAGATCTCACTAATTATACCTTTCTCTCTTAACCTAGTTTGGGTGGGGGATGAAGGCATGGAGATCAAGAGGCAGATCACAGGAATGATGAGGCTTCTGAGTGATAAAACCAGCAGGGTTTATCAGCGTGCAGGAACAGAGCAGGACAGCTTAACAAAGGAAGCCCAGGATAGGCATCTGACCTGGGTACATCAGCCTGCACCTTTATCTCTTGTATCAGAGCACCACCAGAGCAACAGCTGGAACTCTGCAGGGGACCCAGGGCCTTCACCTTCATCCATATCCACGCCTATCCCCAACAGTCCAGGCGGTGGCCAGTACAGCACCCGCTCCAAATCCACAAAGATCCTCACCAATACTAAGGATCTGATCAAAGTGAATGAAGCTAATGGTATGGTACCAAAACATGTGTGAAGATGAGGAAAAACAGACACAACTTTAATTTTTTAAAGAAAAATGATGCTAATAAAAAAAATATAGTGGACATAGAGTCCAGGATTGTTGTCAAGATGTGTGTGTAGGGAAGACACGTGTTTATCCATACAAGACAGTCAGAGACTTATCCACACATACACACTTTGTTGTCAGAGACATCACAAGAAAACATATTGTGTCTGTATGCGTTTGTATGTTTGAGCAGACAATCACTAACCAATGCACCACTGACTTTTCAGCAGATGTAGTCCCTCCTGCTGCGTCAGAACCTCCTTGCTGTATGTGTAACTGTAAGGGCACCTTGCAGGCTATCTTGCAGGAAATGCGTGCCATGAGGAGGCTGATGCAGACTCGGAAAGGTCAGTGGATGAACACGCTGTCACATTGAAAAAGTGAGAAATGCAGAGAGAATAATATAAATAACGCCTTCCTGTCTTTTTCTAGCATCTTTGGAAAGACAGGAACAGGCAGCATCACCATGCCAACCTCGTCTTGGTCCAGGTCCTGCTCCTTGCTGTAGGCCCCGCAAGAGGAGACCAATTTATAAAGTGGCACCACTCACAGTGTCTAGTACTAGAAAAGCTGCTCTTGCCTCTCTGGAGGCATCACCAATTATAGCTGCACCTGCAGAATCTGGGAAGAGGGAAGAATGTAAGAAAGAGCAAGACTCATCTACAACCAACAGTCATTCAGTCCCCTCTGGGGTTTCTGTGCTGCCACCTCAAAACAATCCAGTGACTGTCAACAACACACACAATCCTCTCCTGAACCAACTAAGGGAACCTCAGTCATTAGAGGTAATGTACACTTGCCTGTGTGTGTTTTCTGTGCTTCATTTGTATCTGTAATATACTGCACTCTCTCCCATGAAAACAGTACTTTGAATTTTATGTTTTATGTCTGATGAATTCATTCTCCAGATTCTCCTTAAATGTGTGTTTGTACACCAACTGATAGGAATCTATTTTAACTGGAAATACATGCAACTAAATAATGCTGCCTTCATTTTCTTTCAGATTTCTTTATAAAGACACAGAACAAAAACATTTGCATCTCTTAGTAGTATAAAAACGTCTTTATCGCTTCTTTTTGCCATGTTTGTGCATAATATTAAAAGCTGTTGCCAAGTGACATGCTTTGTTGCTAAGCAGGACCTTAGTGTCCCCTGAACCTTTGTGATCTAAAATCATAATTTGAAGAAAGTATTAGATATTAAGTTTTGCATGATCATCCTCAGGCATTATTTTTCAATGTCTTTAGCAACATTATGAGTTAAAGCTAGTGCTCATGACAAAGTCTTCTTTCTTATGTTCTAATGTAACATTTTCCTTTAATAATTCACAGTTGAGACTATGTGTTACATGATTCTCTTTCAGTCTGAGGTGCGTCTCGCAGAGGATTATGATGTGTTTATCTCAAAGGCTCAGCTAGACTCCATTCTGGTCAACTATACACGCTCTGGCAGCCTGCTGTTCAGGAAACTGGTGCGTATCAGTATTTTTTTTTTACAGATTTTAAGAGCCATGATTGTGGTTAACTTTGCAGTCATGTGGCACCATGGGTTACTTTATTTTAAACAATTGATATGACTAAACCTTTAGGTGTGTGCCTTCTTTGATGATGCTACCCTGGCTAACTCCTTGCCAAATGGTAAAAGGAAGAGAGGGCTCAATGATAACCGTAAGGGCTTGGACCAGAACATTGTGGGTGCCATTAAAGGTATGGAAGAGGAAGATACAAAAAATTGAATTGGTCTCTTTGTGCCAGAGGAAACATTAATAAAGTTGTGTAAACTGTGTCCAGTGTTTACAGAGAAATACTGCACTGAACACAGAATAGATAAGTTGCCCGGACCACGAGACTGGGTTCAAATCCTTCAGGATCAGATCAAACTTGCCAGAAGGAGGCTGAAAAGAGGTACTGATTCCCTTATTTTCCTTCTTTTATTGATGTAGCTTTTGCTTTATACTTATATTTGATCTAATATCCTTCTTTAACAACTTATGGATTTTGTGAACATGCTCAAAGGAAGTTCATTTATTATTCAGGAATAAGTTTATTAGTGTGAGTCATGAAGTCAAGATGAAAACCATGTTCTTCCTTGGCTCTTGCAGATGCTGCAGAGGCAGAGGAAGTGTTAAATGGACCATCCACAAGTACGAACCTCATATTCTCATATTTGAATATTTAACATATATAGGCCACACGCACACACACACACACACACACACACACACACTATCCTACGCGTTTCCTGTCTACTACTTATCTTTCTGCCTGCACTTTTCCCCTTGTATCAGTACTACATCTTACAACATGTTTCCATCAGCCCCCCACTGAGTCCACAGTGTCTTTACTTCTCACTTCTTCTTCTTCTCACTGTCACAACACACACACACAAACACACACGCGCACACACAAACTGGTGTTGCTCATTGGCTCGTATGTCTTTGTCCCGCTGTCGCTGTGACATTTGACATTCTCACGCAGCTTCCCAAAATGTCAGCTAATTATCTTCACACCATGCAACACACACCCTCTTTCACCTCTCTATTTCATTCTCGCTGTCTCAATGGCATTTATTTTTTGCTGTCAGATTGTGGATTTTTTATTTATTTTTTTGGCTATGAGACCGAAAATGCCCACAAAATGTGTGAACCCAGTTGTCTATTTTGGTAATGATATTTTAAATTTTAATGTTATTTTTTCTTTCTTTTTTAGGCTGTGACCATAACAAGCCTGCAAGTGTGAAGGGGACAGTGGTAAACATGACTGGCTGATTCGAGGGCTACCACAATGGCCTTATTGCTAATTTGTTAATTGTCTTCATTACATCACTGTATCACTGACCTGATACATTTTGCCACTTTAGCTCTGTGTTATGGATGTAAAGGGAAAAAATTGAGGACCAAATGAGGGAGAAGCCTACTTAATGATATCATCTCTCCCATGCACACACACACACATACACTCCACCTATTGTTGTCCTTCAGACTTTAAATGGAAACATACTGGGATCTGGGATTTTGTGCCAATAGACATTGAACTATACAGTTGTTATACAGGTCATTTTCATGTTTAGAGGTGACTTACTGTTTACATCATAGGCTACAGCTTCAAAAGCATACGTGCCTGGTTCTCATATGCCATTACTCGGGGGAGTCACGTCTAAAACGAGTACTGTAACTGTATAACATTTATATAATTTACACAAATTACTTTTTACGAGAAGTTGTCCATTGTGGATTGTGCCTTTTAAGTGACGAGTACTTCAGTGGATGTAACGTGCAGTGCAGCATCCACCTCAATTACAAACACTACATCCAAAAATAAATAACTGATGTATTTTCTGGTTCATTTTGCTAATTAAAAAATAAGGTTATTACATCTGGCCTGAAAATATAAAAATACACCATATTCTATGAAAAGTTGTTTCTTTTCATTAGAACCTGGAGGCTATGCATATCAGTGCTATTGTTGTTAATATTGTAATTGGCTTTTTCTTTTTTTTTCCATTTCTGCTCACAGTGCACATGAAATGAATAGATGTTTGCACCATTAAATATGGTTTCTTCACAATTTTGTGTGTGTTTTGTTTGTTTGGACATGACATGGCATTGTTTCGACATGAGAAAAAGGCTTCATATTAATGAATTTCTTTCAGAAGCATTCTTGAGGCCCAAAATCAGCATCAGAATTACTTTAATTCGCCGGGTATGTGTGCACACATGAGGAATTTGAATCCGGTTACACTTTTGCACTCTTGCACTCAAACATGTATAGACATACAGTAGGTACAGTTAAAAAACAGAACACAAGAAAAAAAACTATGAACATATAAAAAGGTATATATACATATATCTGTATGTATAGACAAAGATAAAAAACTAAACAAATGTTTACACTGAATGGGAATGTGCAATGAAATGGTGCCAAAAACATTACAAATATAATACTGTCCTAATGTAATAAAATATTTGTTGCAATATTAACATCATTTTATTAAAAGCCAGCTGTTGTCAAACAGCCGCACCGTGTTGTGTTGTTGTAGGTGCAATTGGAGGGAAAACAGTAAATTAAAGGTACACGCCATTGTGGAGATTTTGTTGCCAGACTTCACAGCTCATTAAAGGGGATGTTAAAGCCGCCACTGTGCAGGCTGAGGACCCTTTGAGCTCTCGTCAGCTCCCTCTTTGTATTATAAACCATCTGCTGTCTCATGAAGACAAATCGCGGTCGGATACGTACGTGCATTAAAAACACACGCGACTTCACGCTTTATCTTTTTTTTTCTGTCCCCGACTCGTGAGCTTGGAGACAAACATGTGTTAATTTCCGTGCGGCGTTCTCGCAGGACGCCCGATTCTGGCCCCATTGCATTGTGGTGTCGTCCCCGCTCTTCTGTCGGGATCCGCCGCTAACGCGAGGCTGGTAAGGATAAACTGGTCAGAGCAATTAAAGGGGAAATGTTGCAAGAATATAACTCCGCTTTGGTCCTAAAATCGCATCTAGGACAATTGTAAACACTTCTATTGCACCATATCATTACAAACTTCACACGGGCAGCGTGTTTGGCGCCGTTTCAGTCATACGAACTGTGATGTTGCACACATCGCATGGCGCGGGACAGGAAAGGGTTAATTTTTTCCGCCGCCGACATTTTTGTTCGGCGCTCTCACGGCAACTTTTCAACTTGTGCATGTGCGCCTCGCTGCCGTGCTGCTGCGTTTCCACAACTATGTGTCACATTTCGCACCGTGGTCTGCACGGTGTGTGTGAGTGTGTGTGTGTGTTTGTTTCCAAACGCGGCACCGCTCGGACGCTCTCGTCTCTTTGTTGAACAGAGCTGCTTATGCCTATCACCTCATGCATGGATCGGCGTTTGCAAAAAACGAAAATTTGTAGAAAATAAACATAATGCCGAAAGCTGTCACTGTCAACACATGCGCGTTGGTTTTAAAAGGTTAGGTAGCTCATGGTGTGCTTTAACATTACACCGAGTAGTTTCTCTGTTAGCCACTGCCTCAGGGTTGAATGAACTTGCCAGCATTTTGTCTCTTGAACACTCCCACATTTCACTAACCGAGGCCCCCTTCAGCCACTTAGCAGTAGTTTGACAACAAACCGGTGTTATAAGCAACCAATAACTGCTCTCCCTCCACTGACAGGTGGACAAGTGTTTTAACTATTTTCATGCTGTCGCGACTCATTCATTTGAGAGTCCATTAGCCAACACACCAGCACACTGGGATGTTTGAATGCTGTTGCAGCATAGTGTCCACTTCAAACTCCTACTAACTCCTAAACTGACAGAATTAAATAAATCTTGTCCATGAAGATGAAAACACACCTTGGATTTATTGTTTCATTCTTCATTTTTGCAATCTAATTTTGCCCAGAGCACGCATACATCTTAATATAATGCAGATCAATACAATATGAGTTGAGACAGTGTCAGAGAGGTGCTGTCTGTGTCCCTGTCACTGGTGTTTGCTTGTTTTGTTATTTTGTCTGCAAATCATTTTTACGTTGATGACTGAAATGATTAGTCGGTTAATCAGTCTGCACAAAATTGAATGCAACTGTTAATTGTTTGAAGTGTTTCCTGTTTCAAGCTTCTCGGCGTTGCTTGTTTGCTGCTTTTCTTTGTTTTATGTGACTGCAAACTAAATGACAAACAGAATATTTTATATTATTTAGGTTTCAGATTGTTGATCAGACTAAACGAGAAACATTTAAATGCCGTATCTTTAAGATTGAGATGGCTCTATATCCAGAATATGTTAGATATCGAGGGTAATATGTATAATGTTTTTATTACTGTATAAAATACAGATTGTTATCTAATTGTTATTTTCTTAGAATAAACCTTTCATGTTTCATGTTGTCTTCCACGATGTCTGCAATGTTACACCGTCATGCTCTAGGGCTTTCCATGTTTTTCACACATTTCTTGGCTACCATAGTTTGTCCTGCACGCTTGACATAAGAGGGTGATTGGGTTGCAACTGCACTGCTCGGTGCCAGTAAATCCTAACCTTCAAAATGCTTCACTGAGGGCTTTTTTTGAATGAACCTATAACTAGTATATTTCACTTCTCTCTGATATTTTGTGAACTAAACAATGAATTGATTAATCAGGATTATAAATGACAGATTAAGTGATACAAGCATTATTAGTTGCAGCTCTCTGACAGTCTTACAAAATGAACATAAGCTGCACGAAGGAAAGACTCACTGCAGTGCTGCTGCTTCAGATTGTACACGTGTTAAATCTAATTTTTACTTTTCACCATTCACGTGAAATGATCTACAAAGGAGCATATTTGTGAATAATCTGAAATGACATTGCAGTGTGGATGTTTATTATTATTATTCAAAGTTTATGCAAATAACAATATTTTCTGTGGCTTTAAAAACAGTGTTTCTTATCCCCAGTTTTGTTCTTCTTTTCCGGGTCATTGATGTGGTTCTAGTGGTGAAGACCCAGACTTTCTTCAGACATGTCCGTGAGGGAATCCTTTAACCCTGAAAGCTATGAGCTGGACAAGAACTTCAGGCTCACACGCTTTGCAGAGCTCAAGGGCACAGGCTGCAAGGTTGGCTCCCCGTACCAAAATTGCCTTTTAATAGTTGAATTAGAAATGGTATATAGAAATAATGTGTGAAAATGATGTTGTCTTTACTCACAGGTGCCCCAAGATGTATTACAGAAACTGCTAGAAACCCTACAGGAGAATCACTATCAAGAGGATGAACAGTTCCTGGGAGCAGTTATGCCTCGATTAGGTAAATATTAATAACATGTAGCACTATAATAACAAATAAGTTGCCAAGTATTGTGATAAAAACGTATTAAAACTTGAGCTTCAGTTCTGATATGGACAGAATACCAGCACAGACACACTACACAGTATCTCAGAAGCTGTGTGACTTCTCTTCCTCTTCAAAATAACTCCGCTCAGCTAACACAAAGCTCTTCTTTTTCTTTTTCTTTTTTTTTTGAAGGCATAGGCATGGACACCTGTGTGATCCCCCTCAGACATGGAGGCCTTTCTCTGGTCCAGACGACAGATTACATCTACCCCATTGTGGATGACCCGTACATGATGGTATGGATCTTCTCTTTTGGCTGATCTGACATAGACCTACTTTACATACCAAACCTTTTATATGCTTAACTTTCAGTATTTGTGCTTTGTAGGGAAGAATTGCATGTGCCAATGTTCTAAGTGACCTATATGCCATGGGAGTGACAGAGTGTGACAACATGTTGATGCTTCTGGGAGTCAGCAATAAAATGTCAGAGAAGGTAAGAGGCATGTCTGTTGCTGTGTTTTTGTGTCTGGCAAACAACTGTGAAGAACCAGTTAGTTAATGGTTAAACAAAACACCACACGTTGTTTCTGAACAGTTATGAAAGGAAACTATTATTAGATATTATTATTATTATTACTGGGTTGTGCTCATGGGCGGACTGGGACAAAAAATCGGCCCTGGCATTCTGGACCAGAGCAGCCCACAACAAGCTCCTACTCCTTAAACATATATATATCGGGACTCGTCGGCCCAAATAGCACGTCGGCCCACCGGGCAAATGCACGGTATGCCAGATTGCCAGTCCGTCCCTGGTTGTGCTCCCTGTCTCTGCTCTGAATTCCCTCTGTATTTGCAGGAAAGAGACAAAGTTATGCCACTGATCATCCAGGGATTTAAGGATGCATCGGAGGAGGCAGGCACATCTGTAACAGGAGGACAGACGGTGCTCAACCCATGGGTGGTGATGGGGGGAGTTGCGACAACAGTCTGCCAGCCCAACGAATTTATCATGTGGGAACGACTTCCTATTACACATTTCTTTGCTTGTGCTGTTTGTATCAATTTGTTGCAGAAATGATGTTGATACCATTGTTTCACATTTCCCAGGCCTGACAATGCAGTACCAGGAGACGTGTTAGTGTTGACCAAGCCGCTTGGAACACAAGTGGCAGTTGCAGTACACCAGTGGCTAGATATTGTAAGTGCGCCTAAATAATTTTGACTCGACACTTCTTGTTTTTTAGGATGTGCATTGATTATATTTGTTGTATGTTTTTTTTTTTGTTTTTTTTACCTCTTAGCCTGAGAAGTGGAACAAGATCAAATTGGTGGTAACTCAGGAAGACGTAGAGCTGGCATACCATGAAGCCATGATGAACATGGCTCGGCTCAACAGGACAGGTAAAACCACTATAAATGTGTTCAAAGAATTGATTTTCACGCATAACCAGTTTTCAGATAAATAAATAAGCACGTTAAGCTGTTGGGCAAAGAAGCATTGCATGTGAGGCATGCTTTGTGAATGACAGGAGCAGCCCCTGCAGTAGCTTGGGTGTATTGTATCTTCTGTGGCATATACTGTAAAACTGAATGCAAAAAACAGCCTGGGATAACTTATTATAAGATAATGTTCCATGTGAGGCAGAAGTTGCATACATTAGCCATATAGAAATATGTCTGATATGTCACTGGATTTGTTTCCTTTTCCTGTGTTAGATTCTCCTTATTCATTTATTAATTTGAAGCAAAACTTAATAATGATTAATATTTGAATTATGACATCTGTCATCATAATAGTTATTTCTTTGCTTTCAGGGTGGCACACAATGTTTTGTCCACAATGACTTCCAGTCTTTGTGAATCAATATTTGTTCCACTGACTAATCTTTATGAAAACAGAATCTTCCGCATTCTTAATGAACCAATTCATCATCCAGATGCCCTTCTAAGTCTCTTTATCTCTCTTCTCTCCGTCTTCCCTTGTAGCGGCCGGTCTCATGCACACCTTCAATGCTCATGCAGCCACGGACATCACAGGGTTTGGCATCCTTGGTCACGCTCAAACGTTGGCACGGCAACAGCGAAGCGAGGTGTCGTTTGTCATCCACAACCTCCCGGTCCTTGCCAAGATGGCCGCAGTGTCCAAGGCCTGTGGGAACATGTTTGGACTGATGCACGGCACCTGTCCTGAAACATCAGGTGTGTTTGTGTTTGTGTACATGGCCCCATTGTTTGTACCTAATTGTTGTATATTATGTAACCTTGGAGTGAACAGTGGGACATAACAAAACATTAAAGCAAAGATGTTCCAGTTACAGTTGTGTGATTTGGACTAGATGAGTGTGAATAACTATAAAGCATTGTGAGATACAGCATAATTATTAAATATTAGGAAAGTAGGGAAAAACATGAATGGCATCATAATTTGACTTTTTGCTTGTTAAGAAGATAAGAACCTGTCACATAGGTAAAAGTTGGACTGAGGCTTATTCGTGCTATAATAATGCAGTTAAAGAGCTCTTTTGTTGTTTTTATATCTCTGAGCCACCCGATCCTTAAAGCCAGTGTAAGACAGCCAACTTATATAATTGGTTTGGTTTAAGAGAAAGTTACAACTGAGAGTATCATCTGTGTAATAATGCAAAAATCTCCACTAAAACCTCTAATGATGTCCAAATGGAAACAAATGAATGAACAAGCCTGGTGTTGTGTAGTCTCTGTAGGGATTTATCCAGTCAGAAAGACACTGCACTGCAGCCCTTACTGTGCCTTTAGACAACAATAATGTGATCAACATCAGCAGCACTTAGTAGAACGAAGCACTCACAACGATCACTACAGGTTAACAACATAATTTGAGACCCTTGTGACTGACCACATCTCTTTGTTTTTATAGGAGGCCTGCTTATCTGTCTGCCTCGGGAGCAGGCCGCTCGCTTCTGTGCCGAGATCAAATCCCCAAAATACGGCGAGGGCCACCAAGCGTGGATCATTGGGATTGTAGAGAAAGGAAACCGCACTGCTCGCATCATTGACAAACCACGGATCATAGAGGTGGCACCACAAGCGGCCACGCAAAACGTCAACCCAACTCCTGGTGCAACCTCTTAATCCTCATTTGCTGCATCATAAACCGGAACCCAAAAGCTTTCCTGAGTGATTTTAGACACATAAACTACAAAACCATCCTAGAGTGTTGAAATATATACACAAAATAGTATGTACACAGAAAAGACTGGGTTGGCGTGTATCTACATGAAAAACAGCCCCACACAGTCGCGCATGGGGCACGTCACCACCCAGTGGACTCAACCTGCAGTATCCCCATGATAAAAATGGTTAAGAAATAGAGCATACTTAAAATCCATTTGCCTTTTGTGTCTGTTGTGTTCTGTTATGTTAAATGTGTGTGATTGGCAGGCAGCTTCTGATAAGAGAGTGATGATGATGACTAATCTGATACTGTTGATTCATTTTGAATCTTAGGAAAAGCCTGGTGTCTGTTGCCTCTTTGGGTCTTTTAAAATTGCTCTCATCAAGCAAGTGGACCGTGTGATGGTGTTTCTGTTTGTCCATTCACTTTGTACAGTTATAAAGCCTAGTTTTAGTTCATTGTTGTAACTGATGCCTTGAAAGAAGACGTGACCAGAAAGATTTGTTTTTTTATTACTTTGACTTTTTGTATTGTCCCCACCTAAACTAATAAATATTCAAATAGAAGATGGTTTGGTTTTGAGTTGACTTGAAGTCATAAATGATACATTGTGATTTAAAGTCATGGAAGAAATCTGTGAGATAAACCCTCTGCTATCCTTTTCCCCGTTATCTGATCATGTTTAGAGTCTTATGATGTATAGTGTTTGCATTATCATGGTCACAGAATCATGCAGTCTGGGTTGTTAACCACAAGCACTCTAAACTGTGAGCTTGTTGCCTGTTGCCTTTGTTCAAGATCTGGTTCTATTTAGTCTGAATTGGTTAGATTTGGTTAGTGATGTCGGAAGTCATGCTGAGAGCAGCCTAACCTGTTATGAAGCATCCAGCAGATCAAAGTCCAGATCATTTTTGTTTATCCTAAATAGCCTGGATGTATCTGGAAGGCCTCTGTAAATGTTCATATGGATATCAGGAAAAAGACCTCCACTCCACCTCTTAAAATAAACTTCTCTTATAATATGTTGTTTTCCTGTGTATGTGTTTGATGTCTTGTTTAAATATGGAAAGAGTGGAAAATAATTATTATTAGCCAAGTTTAAAATAATTTGTATGTGTACATTTTATTAATTGCATAAAAGCTGCTGGTGGTGAGCATTACATAATAGGTATTTAGTGATCTTTAATGTTTTAATCAAAAAGATGCTGCAAATTCATAATGTAACATGGATTTCTATTTTCAAACAGAACGGAAGCAGATATATTTACAACTTAAACCATATTACATTAAATTTACATACAGTCTATGGCATAAACTGACAAGTTTCAGGGGAGAAACAATCATTGCCCCCCTAAAAAAATCCATTATTAAAGATTTAATCTTTCCCTTAGCACCAAAACAACACAGCTCTAAAAAGTACAATATAAATAAATAAGAGGAGTTAACAACTCTTCCTTTTGGCTGACAGAGTGGAATGAGCAGCTCCTACCACCAGAAAAGCAAAACAATCAAAAGTGCAACCTGTCACCCAAATATTGCTTTGTTTTTATCGATAAAGCATGACAAAGAGACTAAAAGGTTGTATGCGAGCCAGATACTGTCCCATCCCACAGTTATATGTGCTTTTTCCCATTCTCCACCTGTGCATGTTTTGCATGCTCCACCACCTTCTTATCATTTTCTGACTTGAAAAGTGCTTGAATATCAAGCATGGCTTTCCAAATGTGCTGACCAAACCGGTATGAATCCTGCATGTCAGACAGACAGAGAGAGAGAAAACAGTTTGTTTTGAAAGATAGCATAAAACATTATACAGGTGGATCTATATATAATATGCACTGCTTTCATGATAGGCACTTACTGTGTCAGGGCTGGAGAACTTGCTGGAGATGTGGAATGTGATGAGGTTTTCTCCAACAATTATATAAGACACACCATAACCATCATCAGCCACCTGGGGGTAAGTAAGATATACTATTATATTACTGTACAAAACACTTCCAGATCAGGGTGGATATGACTCTGTAACTTGTGCACATCTTTGAAATAAAACAATTTACTCACTGGGCCAAATCCGCCACCAGCACCCACATATTTAGGGAACTTATTGATGTCAACTAAATTGAGCTGCTGCTGTGGAGTCTGGCTGGTAGACAACTTCCAGGGCTCTGAAAGCACCTAGAAACACACATTAAATGTATGAGAATTGTGAATCAAAAGCCTATGAAATGAAAGAGAGATGACTTGATGATTATAGTTCTAACCTTCTCAAGGAATGGCGAGTCCACACAGAGGTATTTGGACATGATGTAGAGACAGAAGAGGTGACGGTCAATACCAGAACCGGTCATGGCCAGTCGATACATGTTTTGATGCTTATCTGCTGCCTTTCGAAATAGGGCAAGTCTCTGGGCATTCTGATCACAAACACAAACAAATGACATGGAAAGGTGACATCTAAGCACACATTTGACATTAACATCATATCAAAATGACCTTATTTCTTTTCATGTCAGTGTCAATTTAACCCTGACAGATCACCAGGAAGTTCAGGGTCCATGGCACTGACCTGAAGAGACACACTGGCTCTTGGTCTTGGTGACCGAGTCCATATTAAATATATACCAATATACAAATATATATTAAATATTTACCAATTAACCATCGTTAAGACCCAGAAAACATCATTTAAGATGTCTTTGAATTTGTTTTTTGTTGTGTGTTCCCTAAGTGTTTCCCTGTATTTGAGTGTTCTGCTTACTGTTGCACCTGCATCCTCCATAGCTCGGACAAATGCAACAGCCTCAGAAGTGCAGGAGCGCACCGTCTCTGTACGACCGTCTCTGAACATACGAGTCATGGATGACTCGTATGTCAAACAGAACTCTCCCTGGTCCTATAAAGCAGATAGAATAATGGTGGTGGATAGTACAATTAAACATTTAAAAGACAACAGTGTGCAATATGTCAGTAAAGTCATTTGTGAGGCAGGACGGTGGATGACAGCAGCGCTCACCCTGAACTGTGCCAGCTGCAGCGCCAGCTGAATAAAGGCATCAGGGCTGGTCCTGCACTTCTTGATCAGCCCTTTCCCAAACTCAGTAAACAGACAGCCATGGAAGTCCACATCATCAGCTATCTGCTTGGCTAATAAGTATGAAGTCTCAATGGCGTCTTGGCACTAAGAGAGAGAAATCAGAAATATTTTTGTAATACAGAGTTAAAATACCATCAGGTCAATGGCAGTACATTATGTAAGGCTCTACTGTACCTCCTTTGGAATCTGCCACTGTAGTCGAGTGGGATAAGGCAGGCCTTTGTTCACATCTCCTTTACAATGTCCCTCCTCCGTATAGCCAAGATGGAAGCAGTCTGTTGAGAGGACAAACTGTACAGGCAGAGAAAGGCAACTGAAGATATCCACAAACTTGAAATCATTGTTTTATCGTCACACTACTTTTTCTTTCTTTTTTTTTTACCTCCCACATATGTCCCACAATTGGTGCATCAGCCCAGGAATGTTCAGCATTTATACCCATTTTTCCATTTGGATAGGAGATCAAGTTGAAAGACTTGTCAAACCACCTGTGAAAAAAGAGACGGCACCTTCTTCTTAGGGAAACAAACATCATGTCAGTCATATGTTTAACCACCTTTTTTGGACTTTTCCTACCTGTCATAACATTTTCCATGAAGCAGGGACTTGGCATAACTGTCAAGCGAACGTGTCTTTGCAGGGTCATAACCCTGTGGCTCATCATCCAGTGTAAGGAAGAAGGAAGCTGACTCAATGGCATCCAGGGACACTTTGTTTACTCCTTGGCTGAAATATTTAATCCGAGTCCGAGCCCAAGGAACTCTAGAAGGGGGAGGATGTCAGAGTGAGACAATTGTCTATCTTCTTTTTCATGGTTATGTATATATATGTGGTTGTATACCTGTTTCCTGCAGTCAGGGCAGCTAGTTTGAGTTCTCCTTGCTGGGGTTCTGATGTATCATTGAGGATCCTTTGAAACTGTGTCTCAAGTTCACTAGGTAAAAGGTGGCGCCCACCAGTGTATAGCCATAATTGGAAAAAACGGCCCTTGTGGTAGACAATCAGGTGCTTACGGTCAGTCAGGTGTTGCACAATATCTGAAAGTAAGGGCCAACAAACAATGAAAGGGTATGTGGACAAATGACCAAATAAAAGGAAATGCGCACATAGCTTATCTCAATGATAAAACAGGATATTGATCACCTAGTGACGTCAAAACCTTTTTGTACAAACAGATGGATGAATGCTCCCCTTTAGCCCACATACCTAACCCTGAATGCCTGCAGTTGTTGTTGTTGTTAGAGGGTAAATTAGTACAGGAACACAGTGGACCTGGCACTAAAACTTTCACGCCAGTTGCACATCTGGGCATTTCAATTAGTCATGTCAAAACAGCTATTGGAAAAGATGGGTTGTGAACATCAAAGTTCAACCCAGAACATTAAGAGTTATGGTTAAACTGTACATTTATTTACCTGTTTCAATACCAGGGATGCGAGTGGTGTTAAACATCCTCTCCATCTGAGTGGAACACATAGGAACGGTTCCCACAGCCCTGAGCTGAAAAGAAGAAAGAAAAGAAAATCATGATTAATTTTAACCATATTGGGAAAGAAAGTGAATAGATTTAAAGAAGCATGAAGGTTCAATGTTTATATGGATAGAGAGACGATAGTTGGTAGGTAGAAAATGATCACAGCCCAATTGGGTGGATTAGGGTTTAGGATATTAGGTTTATTATTACCGGCGCATGTTCACCACGTTCCAGTTTCCGCCTGTACTGCAACATGGCGTGGACCACATTCCCTGCCCGTGCAGCCTGTCTGTGTGTTGGGGTCACATACAGGAGGTCCTTTGCAACACAAATAGACAAACAACAATAATATACTGGCATCTACTGAGGTAAAGTTTTTGAGAATTATTTTATGTACTCTATTCCAACCTTTACTCCTTTACCCTCTTACCATCTATCCACATTTCTTACCATTATATAGAAGTTACTGTTCACCATAATAGGGCTCCTGCCTCTGAGGTAGATGTACTCCTCCCACCAGTCACTTACCTAGAAACGATAACACATTATTATATCATAGCATTATGTTTCCATTGAGTTTGATTTATGTCATATCACTTGTAAACGCTACTCACATAGTTTGTTGCCCACCAGGATTTTAGGATTAGGTATCTCTGCAGCTGGGCTGCTTTGGAATTCTTAAAATCATTGGCCAAAATCTCCATTTGGTTGAATTGTTCACTGTCCAGCAGAGGGCGGACTGACTCGAGGTACTATGGGATAAAAACATGGTGTGTGTTGTCAGGATAAAAAAGCACAAACAGAAGAGTAGGAAGACATCCAGCACATGTACAGCTAACAGGACATACGACTCTACTACTGCCTGTATGGTCTGTAAGATACATTCATCAAACGTTAGAAAAGGCTTCACTGTGTAAATGGTAGTTTAAAAAAATGTATTGGTTTTTAAAATGATGAAGAGATAAGGTAACAAATGGTGATGTTTAGATATCCAGTTACATTTTATGACATTTAAATAAAATGGTGTATGATCACTATTGGTCTCTGGAAGTCTGGTTAGAAACTACATATTTAGACAGTGTTTCCCACTCAGATCAGGAATTTCCAGTTCAGTCACAACTTGAATGTTTGAATTTGTAACAAACTAACTTGCACAAACGTTTTAACACCAAAACCATACATATAGTATGGAATACACATGCTGTATTTCCATGTTATTCATTTAAAACAGAACTATTGGTCCATATCCACTTGTGTGTTTATGGTTATGGCAGGTCAGTTCAATTGCATACCCTGTGAATTGTATCATCCACACTGGGCACAGGGAGCCGGGGTAAGGAGGCCTGGAAACTATAGAGCAGCGGTCTGCGCCCAGAGAACATCTTCACCAGGCTCTGGTAACAAACATACATAAAGTATTTTGAGTGAGGAACACAAAGATTATATAAATAGTACGGCCAGTGTGCCAGGACGATGAATTGGTATTCATAGTGCAATTAAAAATTCAGACAAAAGAACAAAATGTACCAGCCACACTTTGGTTGACATGCTCATTTTTCCATGGGATTCAAAAATCCATCCATGGTAGGAGAGAAGAGCTTTGAGAGTATATCTCAAGAGGTAGATGAGGAATAGCCACAGTCCAGTGGCAAACAGGATGGCACTCAGCACAGCTCGGGTCTGCACTGACATATAGTCTCTGCTCAGAAAGGGCACAACACTGACTTTGTCAGCAATACAATAAAATATGAATAGAAAAATGCAGAATAACTGTTTTTAGGTAGGTGACTTATTGCATAGCTCATCTAAGCAAACCTAAACGTCCAGTAGAGTACCTAAAAACTGAATCACAATAAGGACAGAGATAACACTGGCTGCAGCAGATTTCTGACCTGTGTGGTAGGTTTTCTTTGATTGCATCAATCATTCCTAGAGAAGGGTCTATGCGGATATATAAGGAACTCATCATGGCAATCACAACTATCAGCCAACTGGATGGACTTGCAGGATAGACTCCAGCCAGTACACCATTCTGTGAAAGCAACAATATAAAATATCAACAGAAAATGAATCTTCTTTAATGTTCTTTAACCTTTTATGTATTGCAATTGTTGAATGACTCTGCAATTTTGAACACTGATAACCAAAGCTAAATCTGAAGTGTTGACTGTCGTACCTTGAATTGAATGGCTCGCTTCTTCCATGCTGTCACTCCTGACAGGTAGATGTTTTTGATGACCTCTTGACTCAATTTAAGGTCTACACCATCTGGGCGCACGGTGAACTGGAAGCCCACCGCCTGATGCGCCTCAGCCATCTCTGAGTAGTACTAACATGGAAATCAAAAGGAAGCGTCAGGTTTCTGACTGGAATTATTATTATAATACTAATACTGAAAAGGAATAAAAAAGGACAGTGGAAAATGTGTCTTACAGTTTTGAAATATTATAGAGTTTTATATGAATACATTTAAAATTATTTTCAGGGTCAACTCTCAAGGTCATTTAAGGTCTTTTGTGCTCTTAATGACATAATTCAATAACAGCCATGTTTAGTTGCTAGTTCTACCTAGATATTAATGTCTATATTTTATATCTTTCAGCGTAAAAGAACAAATAGCACACTCTTATTCCTGTCCATGGGAAAAATTCTGCTACAAAGACTCAGATTTCCACTGAGCCAAGCACATTTTAAAACCTTTATTTATTATTATTATACCCACATGTAAGCGTTCTCTCTTTTGTTATACTAATTATTATAGCATTGTTATAAAGAGAAATAAAAAATAAAACAAAACTTGTAGGCCTTCACGGCTTTGACTCACAGTTGTAACATTATTTAAAGGAAAGTTTTGCTGTTTGTCTATAGTGTTTGCTCATAATCTGATAGGCAAGGGACCTGATATGGGATTCACAGATGTCAGAATTAAAACATATATACATTAAAGTTGGAAGAGTTCAGTCATTGTCTTTTAAATGGTGAAAATGTGACAACAAGAATTGGAGTTTGCAGACCACTCCATGTAATGGTTTGAGTGACAGGTCTAGTATTTCTTTTTCCATGTCATATGACTGAACAGTCACCAAGTGGGACAAAGTTCAATGGCTAGATATAGCGGTGCACCGGCTGAGCATGTGCAGACCTCAGATGGGCATGAAAATATAAACACAGAGTACAACAAATGAAAACCAAACCCTCTGGTATTACAAGAGCACTGAGAATTCATTTTTACTGCATAACTGAATAAAGAGCAAAGATGTATTAGCACTTGACCGTGTCATTTAACTTCCTCATTATGATTTTCATAGGACTTTTTACACACATGGTTTAACACAATGAAAACAACACACTAAAAGTAAATGTCCACGATAACCTGTTACTGTATACTCTAAACAAAACATAGAGTTTACACTACAGCTATGAGCCCATGCAGTTAACACAGCTACATATGCAGAACTGAATAGGAAATACAAATGAAAGGCAGACTTTACCTTTTGTCAGAATCAGTATAATCCAGTCAGGCACAGAAAGGCTGTGACTTTGGTTTGGGTCAGTGAGGCAGTGAAATTCCTCTGTACTCAGGCTTGTGTGCTGTGTGTGACTCCAGTGCCCTTGATGTGGCTTTCCTCAGGTAGTGAGATCAGAGCTGTTGTCTGCTGTGCTTTCTAACCCTCCCTCTTTCCCCCTTCCCCAACACCACTCTCTCTCTCTCCCTCTCCCTCTCTCACCCATGACATGCTTCTTTTGGTAACAAGACACCAAACATAGACAGAGCCTAACCTCATGTGCCTTGGGGTCTCTTCAGTGTAACTGAATCTGCTGCAGTGCTGCCTTAGGATGTAACTGAGAGCAATGTGCCATTTTCTTTTCATTGACTGAGACTGCAAGCACTATTTAACTCAGATAGTAAGTAAGTAAGTAAGAATATAAGAATGTGATCAGAATACCAGCATACAACTCTCAGTTTAATATCAACAGATTAAAACGTCATGACTTTGCCTTGATAACATGGTTAAACAAAATACTTTTTTAATTTTGCACCTACAGGGATCATATAATTACAACTATCAAATCCAATAATAATGCAAGTAAGAAAGGAAATGTCTTTAATGTAAACAACAAACAAGAAAATAAACAAAAGGGGGACATCATATTCTAGTTTTAGAGGATATCAGGATATCCTACGTAGATCCTAAATAAAATCACATTGAGATTTTGAATTTCACACACAAGTGTGAACAGCAGAAATGATATGCATACAGAAAATAAACCTTTATTTTACATACCACAAAAGTCAATTTTATTAAATAACTGTACTAGGTACCAAAGTATCATTAAAAACAATTGTAATTTACAATAAAGTCAAGTTCTCTATACAAATTGTAGTCTGCCCTTAGAAAAATGCTTTCAAGTAAAAGATTTTAAAGAGATAATTCAACATTGCTGATCTGATCACCTAGGGAGAGATTATCTTTTTATGTTCTTATGCCACAAAAACGATGACAGTATGTATACAGTTTAGCAAGCTAACTACATTAAACATTAAAAGTGGAGATAAAAGATAGATTCATATCGGGTAGAGATTGGTAGAGGAGGAAGAGCTCTGAGGGAAAGAGTTTGGAGATCCATCCTTGCAACAGTGTTGTGCTCTATACTTGGCATCAGGACCTGGTCACCTACAACTGTACCCTGTCCTGCAAATGCCACTTTCTCAGTCCTGTGCACCTAAAAGGAAAAAAAAAAGGTAAATGTAAGGAAGTCGTGATGCTTCTTTTTTTTAACGTACTCTCTTATTGGATTCATACCGGTCCCCATCTCTGGGACTGCAAGCAGAATGATGTCACCACATTCTCTGAGTTGTTCCCACCAATCACAAACAGCCTGTCGGTGGCACCCACGAAGTAAAGAGCAGGAAGGTCTGCATCTGCTCTGGTAAGTGTGGGAAGCAGTTCACACCAAGAGTCTAACAGACAGAGAGAATGCAGCAGCATCGTTTTTAATCCAGATTAGCAGAAATGGTCTGTATCTATAAATACAAGCTTTCAGGGATCTCTCTTGTCAAATGGGCCTATGCTGTTCTGCCTTACCTTGCCTCGTGTTGTACTGCAACAGTAGTTTCTCTCCAGTCCTCTGGATGCTCCCCAACACATAGAAACAGTGTCCGAGGCTAGTAGCAAGGGGCACGTCATGGGATAAGGACATGGTGAACTGGAAGTCAGTGAGCGGCAAAGAAGATACAAACCTAAAGCAGAGATTATAGTCAATAAAAATAACCGAAAGATGCTTTCCTGAAAGGGAAGACATATTATTAAGACAAGAATGGGACAAACAGGACACAAACCTCCATGTGTCGTCCCATGGGTCATAGCGTTCTACAGCTGTGTAGAGAGCTGTGTTGGAGTCTGGAGTCACCAGTGATTCCAAATACCAGCCTCCCACTGCATAAATACAGCCTTCACAGGCCACTGCACTAAAGTGCCTTCTGTGCTGTGGACACAACGGATGGCGACAGTTTTCATTAGTGTTGTATAAATGACTGCAGCAAGAGTTTAAGGCAAGTTTTATTTGGGGAAAGATATGAATGGTCATCAGCTTGATTCACACGACTGTCTCACCTTAATCAGAGGTATCGTGGTGACCCATGTATGAGTAAAGGGATTAAACCTAAAGGAAGCCATCTTGAACTCCCAGCCTTTTTTCACACGCTGCCGGTAACCTCCTATAATGTACAGGTAGTTATACAGGACCACTGTAGTGAAACACCACTTATCAGCCCTGAAAGGAAGCTCTGTATCTGGGTACCAGTCTCCACTGTCCTCTGATCCTTTCAGGGTGAAGATATGTCGTGCACGTTCTGTTTCTGGGTCGTTCCAAGATGTCAGGTTCTCTTTCCTAAGGCTGCAGAGACGTTGATCTCCTTGTATCCTCAGGTGGACAACTTCGTCCTTCTCTTCATTGTTCAGACACCTGAGTTGTGAAGTTTTAGGGACAAAAAAGCAACGTGTGTCACTCACAAACGAAATGTAGAAAATCCCGATTACAATCCAAAGATTTCATGTTGTGTAAATATACTGTTAAGAGTTGCATAGTGTGCATACTTAATGAGGTGAGGCATCTCCAGCAGGTTTCTACTCAGGTAAGTGAACACAGTCATCTTCAGCTCCGCACAGCAGATATCCTGAGCCAGACTCAGGTAAGACAAACAGTTATTTGGGCTGAGTTCATCTGCCAGGACTGACAGGCACTTGGAGAGGAAGGCCTCTGCAAGGAGATAGCTACTGACCTCCAGAATCAGAAGGGGAGGGATCAATAGGTGGTATGTTGGTTTTGAGGTGAATCACATTTCTGGATTTGTAAAGGAAGCCTTGAGATGTCAGGACAGGGATAAATAAACATGGTTATATAAAGTCTGCATACCTGGATGTGTGTGTCCAACTCTTCCCGAGGGAATTCAAACCTATTATGGAAGGAGAACTCAAGGAGATTGTAGAAGATGGAGGAGGATACATGGTCCAGATGGATGAGGCTCTCTGAGGTCTCTTTCATTCGAGATTGGGACAATGCTCGGAAGTACTCACTAAACTCTGAGAGTCTCCCAAGGTCCACCTGAAAAATGAATTATTAAACCAATGTTAATGTAGTTAGTTTTTGATTAACCTGTACAGTTAGGAGTTGTTTTTTTACTTACGTGGAAAGCATGTGTGCTAGTTTGGACTGTAACCATGGTTTTATCTCCATCTCCAAGGTGATATGTACGGAGTGCCTCACTGCTTTTCCACTCCTCTGGGCCTGCTTTCCATGCTCCTCTATCTGTGATAGCTGGGGATGCTATCCAGTTGTTGACTATGGGAAAAGCTCCCCAAATTCTTGTAAAACCATATTTCAGCCACAAGCTTATCCACTCAATGAGTATCATAAAATGTTGCCTAAGAGGATTCATCTCACTGACAGTGTTGTTTGGATGGAAGTTTAGCCCATTTGAACAGTTTCAAAACTGTCTGCGCCATACATAACCTCTCACACAACCACTGCACCAATAACACATTAAAAATGACGTAGTAGACGGTCCAAATAAGGGACGACAAGCCCCCTAAAGAATTCCAAACATCCACTGTAATGGAAAAGTAGAGGACAGAACAGTCAGTTTAGTCCATGTACCAAGAGCTCGTCTCCTTTTCCCTGCTGCAACTCTCACAGTCACATGCCCCTTGACGGCAAAAATAGCTAAACAGCTGAGAACAGATTTACGAGCAAAAACAGCATGCTAAAGAAAACAATGCAGTGCACTCCAAGGCTACATCTTGAACTTCAGAATCCGTTAGTTCTGACCCAATCAGATCCAGTGTCTCTCGGTCGTTGAGAAGGCTGGACAGGCTGGTGTATTCTTGGCACATGGAGGTGGGACTACAGTCAACTCTCTGTAATGAATTATGGTCTCCTCTGCTCCAGGCGTCATCAAGGGAGACTCAAGTTTCTCAGCAGCACATGACAGTAATCTGAGTTACTCGGTTTCATAATTGTCAATGCATTTGTTAAAATACCCTTTATGACAAATACATAGATGAAATGAAAAGAAAAACAGATCCACTGACACAGGTTCTAAGCACATACAGTATGTTTATTAGTTTTTGAATGATATTTTTAGTGCAAAGAGGACCCAATAATACAGAGCAGTTTTTTGATGCTTTAAAAAAAAAAACAACAACAGATAGTTAATGAGACAGACAAGTTTCTATTCTCATGAGTAAACCGATGCAGCTACATGTAAAACAAAGACACGTTAATTGATGGCAATACATCAAGTCAAATACAAGAGACAATCTGAATAAATAAAATATCCATAAAGAAAGTCAATTAAAAAGCTTCCAGAAAATGTCCACTTCACATTCACATAAGGGAAAGTCATAATCTGACTTTATTCCAACATAGAATTCAATCGCTGTTGGATATAATTTAGGCAATTCAGGATGATGTGGTTGCATTTATGAGCCAGATAAACATTAGTTAGTTAAACAGTAAAAAGTACAGATTCCAAGTTCCAAGTTATGATTCCTCGGGAACAAATCCAACAAGAATAACAGAAAACAGAAAAATCTCTATCTAATAACATCATCATAGAATTATACAGATGGAAAACATAATACAAACTTAGTCAAAATGTGCAGCAGAAATGTACAGTTAATAACAGATATCAAAAGTGGTGACAAAATCCAACATTACTGACTTACATGACTTTGCAACAGTTCTAATGGTTAGATAAACGTTGTTGACTACAGTAGTACTGTATAAAATAGCCCTCGTGTAAACGTTTAAATGAACTTTACTGGTCCAAGAACAATTGAAGAGGAATATTTTCCAATGCTGATGCAAATCAGCCCTTATGACTTCTACACACCCCAATGCAGAATGAAAATCAGAAAGAAGAAAGAGGTAGAATGAAACACTAAAGCAAGAGACACACAAAATCTTACCATTTCAAACTTGGTACTATTGGTTTACCAAAATTACTGTTTAAAAAAACAGTAAATCCTTCTCTGAAATGATAAACAACATTCAGTATATCTGCTCTAACAAGATTGGGGATAAGTGTTTCAATAAAAGCCTGCAGGCTCAGATTGTGCATGCACTGTGCTCAAATGTAAATGTCTACCTTTCACCCAACATTGTTTGTCATAAGCAGAGCTGCATAGAATTGGTGATGAGCTTGAAGAATGATGAGGACGGATGAATGAGACATCACATTCTGGTTAACATGGTGAAAATCAAGAGAAGAGGTCTTTTTGCTTGAAGTAGGCATCAAAACGGCACAGAGCATAGTCCTGTAAAACAATACAGTTTACTATGAGGCGAGGGTCACTACAATACACACATTATCACACAGTACCTGAGTGACAGAAATATGTGTGTGTATTGAAATAAATGAAGTATACATCAGAATATGAAAGGTAAACATTCTGCTCACCATGTATCCAAACTCAATCTTGGAAATCTTTGCTTGAATGATGGACCACAGCCCCCAGAGGAAGTGTGATGCTAATGCATACCTACGAATCAAAACAAAAAATAATGACACAGCAAAAAACCAAGGGGCTATTTCACAAAAGCAGTATTCAGAAATAATTCAGGATAAACCAAGAAACACGACAGGTGTTTTGTTGCTTCATGAATTAAATTTCCTTTAAAATATTTTGAGTGCGTTCAAATAAATGAATTTGACACTTAAAGGTGACGAGAGTGAGCTGGAACAGACCGCTTTTTCAGTGCCCGCAGTTTATAAATGTAATACTGTATATACAGTATATAACCTTCATGAACACAATATAACACTAACAATATCACATGAATAAATATAAATATGATAATAGGCGTATTAAAATAATATCCATACTTAACTGAAAGGCAATATGTAGACATACCTGTGGTATTTTAATCTTTCAATAATAGAAATATGTTACTGTGGTATTTTAATGCAGGGTTATACGAGTAAGGCAAAATACATACAATATAATGTGAAATAACTAAAAAACGCCATGGTTTCTGATTGAAATGACACCTAACAGGTAAGGCACCAGGACTAATCAAGCTTGGTCTGGTCTGGTATGTCTCAGTGGGTTCATGAAATCAAGTCATGGCTTAATCCCTATCCAACACCGTGTCTTACCTGTTAGCTTCGATTATCATGTCCTCTTCCATCTGTGTCTGGTCCATGTCACAGTCAGAGTACCTTCTCTGTTCTGCCAAATAATTTCTGATGAAATGAAGCTGAAATAAAAAGCAAAATGATTTGTGATATGTTTAATAAATGTAGAAAATTTGTCCAACCCCTTTCATCTGTCCTCCCACACAATAATGAATGGTAAAAATAATTCCTAAATGTGGTTCTTAAATTTAAAATGATACCGATTTCAGTTTCAGCAACACAAAAAGTCGATAAAGAGGTCAGTGTCTAATGTGTGTCCTCTCTTGAACTCATAACTGCACTAACAAGTTTTACCACTAGATGGCACGGTGTAACCACAACACTTAAAATCTATTCCCTGCGAAATTATTTTAGACCATGGTTTTAAACATTTTCAATGTAGTATATAGTATCTGTCAGAGCTTCACAGGAAGTCAGTACAAAATGATTTAATCAACTCTCTGACCATTTAGTAATTATCAGAGTCATTACAGAGTGATGAGAGAAATATTTCTATTATGTTTTCATGTCTAAAATCATTGATGATGCTTGATTATGAGGAGAACCTCCAATACCATCTTTGTGTAACGCATCAGAAGTGTAGTTTTGTCTTTGATCAAAATAACCTCCAATTACTTGATTAGACCTTTTTCAGCATAAAAGTTAAAACTTAGTTAAGCTGACCTGCTGCTCTCTGGTGGGGTAGTTCTCCGGTGTGGCTTTGTAGAAGGGCCACTGGTTATAGGTGTAATCATACACCCACTCACAAAAATGGTTCCCAAAGTCAAACCCCCTACACAAAATAAAATACAATATTTTTTTTAATGTTAATGCACAAGGGTAAAATCTAAAGACAGAAATAAACAAAAAATGAACACTTAACACATAAACACACAAACTAAAGTTGTTGAAACTCAAAAAAATGAAAAAGAGTGTACACAATACCTGTAATTGTAACTGCTGTATTCAAAGTCTATCAGCATGAGTCTGTCTGTTGAGCTCTGGTCAGTGTTTTCCAGAATCAGAATGTTACCTGCAGAGGCAAGACAAGTAGTGAGAAAGCAAAGAACAACCACCATCCACACCGTTGATTGACACTCTCTGATTACTGTCACGTTCAAGTTGGGTGAGTGTTTTTTTTTCTTTCTTAAGTGTGGAATCATTTGTACAGGTCTGTATGAAGCCCTCACCTTAACCCTACATATATCACCTCTCCAGGATGAGTTGAGCCAACTGCAAGCCAACTCACAGGATGAATGTGAGCTGTCCCTATTAATAACTACACCCTAGTCTGCAATATACTACTCTCCTATGCAATGTGACAGTGAAGAGGGTTGATCCATCATCTTAAATTAGAGGTGTGAAGAGTGAGGGGATAAGGGAGGAGTGCAGAGGACTTTTACCTTCCTGGACGTCGTTGTGGCAGAATACCACTGGTGATGGAGTCTCTGCCAGCAATGCACTGTTGTGGAGACAGGAGCCAGATGAACAGACAAAAGACAAAGGGAGGGGAGAGAAAAAATGCAAGTTATGACTCTACCATACAAAGTAAATGAGTGGGAAAGTATGCTGTGGTCTGATGGATCCACATTTTGAATTGCTTTTTGGAAAAGGCTAAAGAGGAAAAGGACCATCCAAATTTTTACCAGCACAAAGTTCAAAAGCTAGCATCTGTGATGGTATGGACATGTGTGAACACATGTCTGCAGTCCAACCCATCTCTGTGGCACATTATGAATATGACAACGGAAACCAAACTGTTGAGCAGCTGAAGTTGTATATCAACCAAGCCTGGAAAAGAATTCTGCTTTCATCGAGAATTAGTGTGCTTAGAAGAAACGGTTATGTAACAAGGTGGTGAACATGGGTTATCAGTTTGAAAATTAAATATCTTGTCTTTGTACAACATTCAATTGAGTATAGCTATTCATGCTATTTACATTTGTGCAGCACTCTAACTTGGGGTTGTAGGTAAGTCTATACTAAGCAATTCAAAGCTTCTACACATGAACCAGGTCCAATTATCCAATATGTTCTAAGTGTGTGTGATTGTGAAACTTGTAGAATCAACGTGTTCAATAGAAAACAGTGTTCAACTCTCTAGAAACTTGGATGAAAGTCCCTTTATCTTTGTAAGCAGAAGAGCTGTTATCAAACCCAGATAAAACTGAGGATTTAAGATGACTGGAGCAGAAGAACAGGGGATTGCCATGCAGTGGTTGTTATATCTGCTTCAAATCTACACGATAACAAGTGTCTTCATAGATAAACACAGGGCTGAGTCTCTTATTAGCTGCAGAGGACAGACTGGCAGGAGGACTCAGCAGTGAAGTCGTGGAGGCACTGGGACAAAGGTCGTCCATTGGACTGGAAACAAAAATACAGCTGTGACTGAGATTAAATTCTTAACATATCAGTATATATTACCTAACTTTACTGCCACTCAGCATGAAGTGAAAAAACATAGTGTACTTGTCTTGTCTATTATATTTGTACCAGTCAGGACTTAACTGTTTCAACCCCAAATGCATCCCTTTTAATTTAACAGAACAAAAACCATTGAACAATAGAAGTTACTGTGTTAAAGTTTCTATGCAGTAAGATTTTGTTTAATTTCACCAAAAGTAATTTGTATGTAGGCCTGAAATGAATCACGCTTTTGAGCTTTATTGTGACTCTCTAACATGCTGGATAAATAGAATTATTATACAGCTTTGTTGAATACTCAATTCTGATTGTCTGGTCAGTTACACCATTTCACGGTCTGTTATTTCTTAAAAGCAGACCGCTGCTATGAATGCAGTGCTGATCATAGATTCTGGAGGACCACAGCAGACACAATAAAATCATTTTTAAATAAACAAAATAAATAATAAATAAAATACAGATTTCTGCAGTATGTAACTCTTCAATAAATGGTAAGATAATAACCAGGGTCACTTAAGTCCTGCATCACCCTGTCGAGTTTTTATTTCTCAATAATGACCAACTCACTGTACTTTATCCCATGACTGAACACGTGGTAAATGACCTGATTTGCTGTCTCATGTTGGATTTCAAATTCACATACTTTGTACTTTACTTTGTATCCTTCTTGGCAAATAAGAAGGTCTGCACGTACCTATTTGATTAATAAAATATGAATTAGATTAGATTAAACTTTATTGTCATTGCACAGGACAAAATTCTGTATAGCATCAAATTAGAAGTAAAGTAAAGTGCAGAGTCATGTGCTTATGTATAGTGGTAATATAAATGATTATAAAAGTAAAATAAACTTACCCAACAATCAATAAGGGGTAGACAATGAATAATATAAGCTATATTCAAGACAGAGGTGATGAGGTGAGGGTTTTTTTCCCACAACATCACAGGGAATATCACTAGCCACTTGTTGACTTTGAATCTTTATGCCCAAGCAGACTTTGACAAGCAGATAAATTGTGGTAAGAAGTTGCTTTTGGCGAACATTGGCAAACTTAAACTCTCTTTCAAGTACCAGAACGGTATGCTCCTCCTCCACTGTTCACCTTTAAAACAAAACTTAAGATTCACATATTTTCAATTACTTTTGGTTACTTCTAATACTAGTGGTATTATTATTTTACAATCTTTTATCTTTTGTATTGATCTTACAAGTTGTATTCTGTTTCTGTCTTACATTTATGCTCTTTTAATCTTTTCATCTGGGCCATGTTTATCATCATCAAACTAATTGTAGGCGTTGGCCGGCCAGTGTGCCTAAAGTCTAAATAGAAATGACATAATCACAATCTTGGGGGAACTTGGCTTAAGCAATTGTAATTCAGCTTGCATCATGCTTGCTGCTTGCCTCAGGGCCTAAGGAGTGTCCAAAGCCAGATACCATATGGCTGCAAGATCTGGCTTTATTGGTTGACATAACGAAGCATATGAACCAACATAACTGCTGGTGGACCTGTATGTAGCTGTAGATGTGACACAAAATATTACTTTCTGAATGATTTTGTTAAAGACAAGAGCAAGAGTGATATGTTTTAAACATAAATATTAACAGACTTTGCATTACTCATGATAAGTCGTGTTTACAGTGATCTTACGATTTGTATCAACTTCATGCAAGTTTAAGGTGTTCTATACAATTTATTTTTTGTTATTTGACCCTAGATGTGGAAGAAAGGAAGAATTGATAGATTTGTTCACGTCTTGATTGGCTAAGATTTGGTTATATTATCATTTCAATGAAAACAAAATTGTTACAGAACATTATATTATCATTTCAATGAAAACAAAATTGTTACAGAACAGCGCATTTGTATGTAACTCTTATTGGTATTTTTTTTTCCATTTTTAATGTTATTATTGCAGAGACAGAAGGAGAGAGGGAGACAGGGAGAGGGAGGGAGAGAGAGAGAGAGAGAAAGAGAAAGAGAGAGAGAGACAGAGAGAGAGATGTTAATTTGCCTGTCCGTCTGAATGCCCACTTAGGCACTAGAGATTTGATTAGGTTTCCTTAACCCTATCTGTTCTAACTTCAGTGCTTCATGAATATTCATGAATACAGTATGTATGGAGACACCACAATATACGTTATTTGGCAATTTAAGACCAGTGCCCCAACTCACCGAAGGTTCTTCAGCTCACCAGGCAGGTCATACTTCATCAGCTTCTTGTACTTCTTCACATGTGCTTCACGTACAAAACTAAGCTTCATCACTTGATCCATGTATCTAAAGGGAGAAAAAAAACCCAGATTAATTAAAATTATTAAAAAAAGAACGTTCCAATACAAAAAAAAGGGAATATAAAAAGGTGTCCTTACTTGTCAATGGTCCCAAACAGCCACTTCGGCTCTTTGTTAAAGGGCATAACCATTTCATGGAAACGTGCCAGCTTGGTGGCGATTTCAGCTGAGATGGCCGGATCTGAAAGCTGTTCTGTGCACATGCGGGTATTCTGGGAACACAAATAAAGACAAACAAAGATTAAATCTTCTACCAATCTACATTCGGAACTAAGTCAAGTAAGTACACATGGATCTTTAAATCCCAACAAAAATGGTTTTGTTACATAGGCAGCTAACTAATAATAGCAATAGTTATAATAGTATCAACAGTACAGCATGTATGTGTGTTTGTGCATCCTACCGGAAAGTACTGTTCTAGGCGTCCGTCAGGGAAGATGCCATAAAGTTTTGGCCCAAGAGTTCGTTCTGCCAGGATGGCAAACATCACGCTCTCCAACACCAGGGAGTCCACTCCCTGTGTCACAAAAAAGACAGATAGTCGGACACAGTTTGATGGTGTTTTTGGTTTGGTTTACACTTTAACATGAAAGACAATGACACTAGACTGATTGCAATAATGGTATCATTTTCTCCCCTTAATAATTTAACAGGCGCAGCCACACACGTTCATGAACGAATCACTTCAAAACTAGACAGACCAACCTGTAGGATGGCGCCGTAGATTCTGAGGAGGACCTGGTGAGGTTCCTCTCCCACAGGGTGCACATCCTCAGGCAAACTACACAGGTACAGCAGATTACTCAATCCACCGCTGCAAAACAAAAACACCAGTGTTATTACATCTGAGCAAAGATCTTGATCTTGGGTTTTTCCTATGTGGGTATATCAATGAGTCAACTGCAACCAGTACATGTTTACTGTCAACACACCCACACAGACTAAACTATTTTGCCATCCAGTCTATTCAATCTGCTGTAAATGGGGTTAATCTTGGATGGGTCAGTTACTCATTACAGCAATGAGTGGTAATCCTATAGAGGTAGAGGGATGCAGACTGGATGAAGACATTTCCAGCAGTAGGAATATCATAAAATAATGGTCCAGCATACAAGGTGCATTCAGTCTTTGGTTGAAGTGCATAACATACACAGGTTTAAAGTTCCCTAAGGACATTTTGTGGGTTTATCCTCACTGCAGCTGTAAGTTAACAGCTATCTAAAACAGCTAAGTGTCATTATTTACCTGACGATGCTGATTTGAAAATCATTCTCTGAGATGGTCTTCCACGACCCTGCCAGAAAGTCTCGGCACCAGGCAAACGCCCTGTCCCTGGTCTCCCTGTCGACCTCCTCGGTTCTCCCATCTCGGAAAGACTCTGCCTCCGAGTCGTCATCATTATTGCCTCCAAACAGCGGGCTCGGAGTCATCAACCTCCTCTCGTCCACGACAACCGTGCTTTCCACTCGCCTCTCCGTCTGAGGACCCGAGTGCTCTGTTGTGATAGCTGGAATGTTTCCGGGCGGCACCGGTCCCGGTTTGTCCGCCTTGTCCAAGCTCCCGTCGCCGTTACTACTGTTTACATCTTGACTCGACTGCATCGTGAGTTTCCGGGCAAAGAGTAAAGGAAGACCCGCTATGACTGTCGGTCTGACTCGGCAGGGAGGACTCGCTGACAAATGCGGTTCGCCGGTAAAGCTACTCGACCGGAAGAGCCTCACATAGCGGGACAGCCTGAGCCGCATGAGGGGCGGTGGACTTTAAAGTGTCGTAAATTTGGATGATCGTTGCACCGACTCGGTGATTTGGGTTGAGACAAACTGGCGGGCTCAACGTCCAATCACAGCTCACTTCCGCGTTTACACGCGAAGCTCCAGTGGGCGTTGCTAGGAAGCAACGTACATGTACACGTTTCCTGTACTGGGGGTTTCTGGGAAATTGAGTGTTTGTTTTTCAGCTGCACCTTTGGCATGTAGTAAGGGCAACATATGAAAATCTGGGAACTAAATCCTTACCAAGAAATTTCTTCACAGTTGTGTTTAGGAAAGTGTCTTCAAATGTTGAAATTCAACTCCCGTGGGAAACCTCCTAAAAAATTGCTTAAAGTTGGGTAACCGATTTTTGAAAAATCGACAATGTTAAATTTGGCTTTAAGTAACTTGTAAGGGGTCAAACTAGGGGTTTTTCATGATTCTGAGTTGATTGCAAGCATTAGTTTTTCACCAAAACCACTCCTTAGTGCAAAAACAGCCACCCCTACTTTTTCCACTTACTACATTTTCAGTCATTATTCATGTGAATGAATAATAAAAGGTTGCAAACCCCCCATCATTCCACAGTTGGGTGGATTTCACCTGCTAAAGTCCTACCGTGGATCCTTGGGTAATATCATAGGGGATTCTAGACTACTAGAGCTGATCCAGCTGATCTATCCAGGGAGTACGACAGCCAACCACATCCTGGATGGAGGATGTTTTGATAAGGCTTTGATAATAGGCCAAGGGTCTTTTTCAGCCTAAGGACCCTTTGGACGAGAGACAAACAGAACAGGGACCCCTGAGCAGCTCCTTCAGCATTAGGAGAGGTTCATCCCTGCTGCTGTCAGACTTTACAACACCTGCACCACCTGATCATGTTGTAGTCTCCTGTTCATGTCTCATTGCAATTTTTTTTCTATTTTATTTCATTTATACCTTGCAGTTATTATTTATATCATGGTCACTTACTTTTGTAATATTATTTATATTATGGTGTTACCGCCCGAGCATCGTGGCGGCTTCACTTGTTTGTGTGGTGACTGTGAGCTTGCCTCGTTTGTTGGTATCTGATGATACTCGTTTGTTTGTATTTGTAACTGTGGAGGTTAGTTTATTGAATTGTTGGGACTGGGCAGGGATTAGTTTAGATATATATTTACTGATAACACTAGAGTATATTTCTGTTAGACCCATTAGTTTAGAGGTGCTGTTTTTGATGTGTTTTTGTTATCTGCTAGGTTAGTTAGTGAGGTTTTTCTTTCTCGTTTCGGTTTTCTACTTAGATAATATAGGCTCTGTTTAGAGTTCTCTTTTTGTTATATTTGTTTGTTTATTAACCTTAAAATCTGGTTTTATGTTACTTCTTTTCATACCCCTATATATGGTCGTAACATATGGTCACTACTCTTGCAATAATATTTATTATTTGTATCATGGTCACTTTCTTTGCAATATTTCTTACACTATGGTCACTTTACATTACAATACTCTTTTTATATATCATGCCACTTTACCCTCAGTACTTGTCTGTTTTTGAAGGTTGATTGTTTTTCATGTTTATTGTGTAGGTTATAGATATTTCTGTCTGTTTAATTTCTGTCTGTTTATTGTGTTTTTTTATGCTACACTTTGCTCTGCTGCTGTAACAAGTAAATTTCCCCATGGTGGAATGAATAAAGTATATCTAATCTAATCTAATCTAATCTAATCTAATCTAATCTAATCTAATCTAAAGTACTTATGCATAGTCAGTGTGTTCATTACAGTAGAAACGCATTTTACCTTAGCGCTACATTGTCTCTGACAGTCATAGAATTTACGTATTCCTGTGCAGTACACAGTGAATTATACTCTGGATCTGGCTTCAGTGAATTATCATGCCATAATGTCCCAGTAAGACATCCCATGCCTTTTGTCCACAGTAAATTATGCTGCACATCTGACGGCAAGGTAAAGCAGTGAGAATATGTTTACATGTGCTTAAACGGATATTGATTTCTTTTTCAGGCAGGTCTTGGTTTTTCTGCCGACCTGTCCACAGCACAGCAAATCTGTCCACAGCAGTGCTTTGCTCCATTTCAGTGCCAGGACTTCTGTCTGCTTCTTAAAACCAGGAGCGCACTGATATGTTCAATGTGAATAAATATTATTTTGTG